>NC_046657.1:130536244-130539542 GCF_010883055.1 Belonocnema kinseyi | reverse complement strand
ATATATTGGGAGACTGAAAGCACATTGAAATACCCTGAGATATAAAATAAAGTCATTTTAGAGTCTAAATTGTCTATAGGGGAAAGGGGAATGATCTCAGCTGATACAGTTTGACTCAGCACTCCGTTAAAAATATTTCACATACTCATAATATTAGTAATACAAATAACAATCATATAATAGTTGGTATTATTTTGCCAAGGAGTAAAATAATTTAAAAAAACAAACAGTCTAATCACTATATTAGGACTTAATTCCTTGGCCATACCATAATGAAAAGGATGAATATCCTACCTTAGTACAAATTAATCAGTGGATCGTTGGGGAGCACGTGGTTCGCACCTTGAGCTCATAAACTAGACTGATTTCGAAATCTACGTATTCTAACGCGACGAACCGTGATTGATGGGCGAAATAATAAGTGTCCTGCGCGGAGGAATAATTTTAATTGCTACGGTCAAGAGTGAGATCCTCATGTTGGCTCATTTTCATTGTCTGCCCTATCGCCTTTTCTTCTCTTCATTGTGTCTTCCTCTGCCTCGCTGAACCAAGTCATCGACCAAGTTTCTTTCCTTTTTCTCGAAAAGCAGGAAAAGCGATCCTTGGAAAGTCGAGGCTAGCGGGGCGGCTAAATGCACACCTGTGCGAGAAGTGGAGAACGGAAGTCCGTGCTTCGAAAGGCAGATGTCATTTTAGACTCCATGATTCCCAAAACAATAGATAAGAGAAACGGTATCAACAGCCAGAAATAAAATAAAATATGCAAGGTGGCGAAATTACCTACTTTATCCATAATTAAGCTGTTAATCGCCTTGGTCCATTTTCAACAGAGAGATGCCGTGGATCTCAGGCGGCCAAAGAGAGAGCATATACGATAATCCAGGTGGGAGAGTCAGAAGAAGAATACATAGAAGGCCACAAAACGGAAGAAGCTTCGCTAAGGTAGAGGTGACGCCAGACCCTAGTCGATGACGCAATGTGAGGTGATGGAGACCTTCACGATTCACCACTCAAGACAGCAAAATTCGAAAGCTCTCATAGCGTTGTTTAGCGATAAAAAAAGGAAACATAGGCAAATAAATCTTAAATCTAAGAAAAAAATAACAATAAGGAGTGCCGAATTTACTCTCGATGCAAACCAAGCGTATTTTACTAAATTTCCCAGTAACTTTGTTTTTGTGATGTTCGGGAAATCCGCAACATCACACAATATTTATTAATAATATGAGTTTCAGTTAGATTTATATTATGCATATATATGTAAGTTTAAGCAAGAAGTTCTCAAGTATATCCCTCAGGTTATTGATATGGAATTTATTCGAGCTAGAAAACAGGATTTAATTTTTTAACCACAATTTAAAATATTTTAGTCTAATTTTTTGCATACGTCATATAAATAACGTGAAACTCTTATAATGCACTGATTTTGAGGCAGACCTTGTGCGTCATTTCCCAGCTAGACGGCCATTTCGTAGAAAACGCTTTTGTTTCTTCACGCTAGAGCGACCGCCGCTCACCCCACGCAGCACCTTTTACTCCTACTTGAGGTGCTGCGTCAATTCTAGGAAGAACTCTATCCCCATATTTAAGGTTTAGTGTATTATTCGCTTTAGCTGACCATTTTAAAACGTTTTGCATGTAATGAAAATCATCTTAAATCAGCGCAAGTGTTCCCAGAATACAAATAATTTGATTGTTGTGTGTTATTATTAATATGAACAAATTAAATTAAAAACGGCAAAATATTGTAATTTTTGTTGCGAGAAATTCAATTTTCATCAAAACCCTGTAAATTATTGTGAAAGTGATTGTTATGCACGATTTTTATGAAGCAACAACAATTAAAATTGCTATAAACAATTTTTGAAACGATTTGGAATTTGTGGTTTTTTCTATTTCTATGTTTCCTATATCATCTGAATTGATGCACATATTCCGAAAAATGATACATTTTTGATTATATTTGTTAAAAGAAAACAATCATCGATTTTGTAAAGAAATGAAAGGAGTAAATATAAAAATGTGTTTATAAAAACGCTTATTAAACTATGTCACTTAAAACATTTTCTTAACAATTGTTTATTGTTAATTTTGTATGAGAATAGTTATTGCGAAAATTTCTTACAAAAACTTAAAGCAGTTATTGTGAAAAAATCTTTTCACTGCCAACGAACCAAAGCTTTGAATTGATTTATTTACTTTGCTTATCAGATTAACACTTGTTATAATGTAACAGATATGATCAAACCTATTTTATCATTAAGAATATTTACATCAATTCTGATGATGAAAAAGAATCTACAATTGCAAAACCAAAAATTCAAAAACATTCCACCAAAAATGTCTATAAAAATTCCAATTGTTGATATTTTGTAGAAATTGTTACTAAGATCACTCTCACAACAATTTAAAGTATTTCTAGATAAGAGCAATTTGTTTCTAACAAAAATTACAATTGTTTTGAAATACATGAATATTTCGTAATACACTAAACTCTCGCGTTCAGTCACCGCGATCTCAGCCTTCCTAGAACTGCTGGCTCCACAATTTGGCAGGGGAGCAGAGTGAGAGCCATTGCGACATTATATGTACGTTTCGATCCGCCCGAAAGCAGTCCTAGTCTATTTGAAGGTAACCCTCGACACTGGACTGAAAGCGAGAGTTTTACAAATCTGTCAGGTTTTTTTTAGTTACCTGTTATTAAAACAATTTATCGCATTATTATTCACAAACTACACTGGTAGACATTTCACGACAATGTGTTTCTAATCAAAAATGATCCATCACCATTCTGTTCAGTTAATTTTTTTTTATTCAATCATGAAATACTTTGTTAGTTTCGACATAATATTAATTATGTAACATCAATCGTTTCGAAAATTTTACGCTAATACTTTCATTGGTGGGGTGGGAAAACGTAATTTTTTAAATTGTGACTCTTGTCAAAGAATCACAAAACTTCATACTTAAGTTATCACTGATTTTTTATTTTTTTATGTGAAAAAAACGACAAATTCTCTACGATTTCTACCATAAATCCCAGTGGTTCCCTGCGGTTCTATTATAAGTCCTCACGGGCTGTTACGAATGCTTAACGACTTCTTTTAAAAACCATCGGACGCGTACGAATTTTGTGTTTTGTTCAAACAATTTTCCGAACGTGCCTTCGCGGACGATTTAATACTTTGATTTTTACAACATAAATTGCCTTATGCGAATTCTTACAGATTCCGTGCTGATTTCTGATGGAATAACTTGTGATTTTTTGAGTGGTACGCCCCTCGGGTTCATCACTTAC
>NC_046657.1:130525819-130536144 GCF_010883055.1 Belonocnema kinseyi | reverse complement strand
ATTTTATATCTCAGAGTAATTCAATGTGCTTTCAGGCTCCCAATATATTTCTGTAAAATTGTAGTAGCTGAGATCATTCCCCTTTTCCCTATAGACAATTTATACTCTAAAATGACTTTATTGTATATCTCAGAGTATTTCAATGCGCTTTCAGTCTCCCAATATATTCCTGTCAAATTATATTAGCTGAGATCATTCCCCTTTCCCCTATAGACAATTTAGACACTAAAATGACCTAATTTGATATTTCAGAGTATTTCAATGTGCTTTCAGTCTTCTAATATAATCCCATAAAATTCTATTAGCAGAGATCATTTCCCCTTTCCCCTATGGACGAGTTAAGCTCAAAAATGACTTCGTTTTATATCTTGAAATTTCTGTGTGCTATAAGTTTTTTGATGTTCCTTTAAAATTGTTCCGACGGAGACTATTTTCCCCTTTCTGTATACATTTCATTGTTATTGTAATTCTAATTGCCACTTTTCCTTTTAAATTATTTTTTTGTTGTTTTGTAAATTTGCGTAATTCAAAGATTATAGAGACTGTAGTAAGTTAGAATCCTTATTGAAGCCACGATTCATATTATTATAAATTTTCTACCAAGGCCTTGGAAAATAATAATAATAAATCAATTTTAATTATCATTGTGAAATCGAATTTTGCCAATTCAATAAAACCCGACCCCTTTACCATTACCTTATCTTGTTTTTAGACTGAGCTAACCATTTTGTTCGAATTAGAGTTGCTGCCCGATTGTCAAATGAAGGTCAAACTCCATTATTCGGACAATATAATATTTATGACACCCCTAATTCTGTCTGTGTGTGTCTATTCGTGTATGTGGGTATCAGTTCCCTTATTTGAGAGCCGTCGAAAGCACCTTCGTTGATTTTCATTTCAGAAAGATTTAGAAATTTCTCAAATATATACATGAAAGCATCGCTCTCCGATACCATCATTGCTTTGATAAGCTGTTTAAATAAGCCGAGTTCAATATGTAATAGTGGAAGGATGACTTTATGACTAGGAATGAGACTCTCTTGTAGTATGTTCATAGATCCTGGAGTTAATTCTTGCCTGAGTGGCCAGTCCTTTTTCACATCATGTTGTTCTCGGGCACGGCTTTTCCACTCACAAATAAAACATGGATACTTTGTATCTACGCTTTGTTGACCTTTTAAAATACTGCTTATGTTCAAATCTCGAACTAATTGCCACTTGTGACTATCAGACTTCAATTTTTCGAGTAGAAAATAGAGATTATTGTATTCCTCTTTCAAGATCACTGAATGATCAACCGTTATAGGGGCATATATATTTTCGTCGTGAAGTAAGACAGCTTTCAAACTCCTCACTGATGAATCAATAAATAGTCGTCAGTCACCAGCTACATATCGAACACTTTTATACTCATTTATCAGTCCTTCAACATCATTGCAATAAATCAAACCCTTTACTTCAGAGAAGAATTTCCGGAATTGTCGATCTGGATCACGATAAAAACTCACTCGAGTATCTGGAGCTAAAAAAATCTTCTTTTTTAATCTAGAAACTACGAGCTCGAAAATTTCTTTCGAAAGTCCTGCGTCTCGAGTCAAGTCACTTAGCTCGACTTGAATAAAACCATGAGAATTCACGGGCTGACCACCTTCTGATTTTTGCAATTTATTTAGCTCGTCAATTTGCTGACCTTCGAATTCGTCAAATGACATTCATCTATCTGTATCATTAGTTTCTGTTTCAAAAGAGACTTTGTCTTTAAACACCTGATGTTCACTTTCAACCTGTTCAATGCTGATTAAAACAGCATGAGTCACAGACTGAACAGATGTATATAATATTATAGAAATATTCTTTCTATTGTACCCCGATGTATTGGTCAGGCAGATATAGCAATCAGTGTCATGATCTTTTGGCTCTCGCCACATCGTAGGGGAAACAAATAACTGTTTCTTCTTTTCCGCGATTCTTAGGGAGCAAGTGACGCGTAATATATTTGGAGTCCAAAAATTGTCCACTTCACTGGTATCTATATTGAAACATTTTTTGTAATGTGCTTTCAATGAATCCGTTAATTGCCTCCCCTGATTCGTGATGACATATTTCCTACAAACAACGCAAAAGTTGTTTAATCGATGATAACATGGGGTTGTTGATGAACTTGTAGAATTAGACTCTAAAATGGCCAATTTTTTTACTAAATTAGAGCTGCGGTCGCATGATGACGACGATTGCGGGCCCGTTTGCTCAACCTGAGCAATCAACGATACTGTGTTTCCGAGTCCCTGCATCATACCGCTGCTTTTTCTTATGTCTGCCATGACGGCTTGAACGCCTTCACCTAGGGACTTCGCCGATGACCCGCTGCCCACCTTCACCACGTGAACGTGCCCTCGCAGCAGGCACAAAAAATGTCGATTCACAATGTTCCTCCTTATAGAATATTATTTCAGTAATAAATCGTGTCCTCTGTTTGACCTGGATAATGACCCTGTTGGTCAAATCTAAATCAGCCCTTACGGTGAAAATGCTCAACAGTTAAATGCGATTCCGTAAAATGATAGGTTCATGGTCTGAAATTTAAAATCGGTTAAATGTAAACACTAAAGGTTGAAATTAAACATTAACTCATTAAATTTCTCATTTTAGACTCTGAACCTATCATTTCACGAAATCACATCCACCGGGATCCTGATCAGCAACCCCAAAAACATAAAAGTCCACTGTTTCAAGGCCCGTGCATAGCTAACACATCAGCTGAGAATTCAAAAGATGGATTTGACCTCATGATGACCCTCAAATGACCTTCAGAGGTCGGTTTTATGAACAGGTCAAGACGTATTCAGACGTAAAATTGTACGCTGGTTAAGAATCCGGGGTCAAAAAATTGCATCAATCGAATTATGGTGTTTGACCTTAATTTGACCATCATTTGACTTAAATTCGCGGTGATATGGAGACCAGAAACGTGATAAGCGACCCCAGAAACGTAAGGGTCCACTAGTTCGAGACCCGTTCCTAGCTAAGAAATCAGCTGAGTGATTAAAAGAAGGATTTGACCTCCAGATGACTTTCAAACGACGTTCAGAGGTGAGTTCGACAAACAGGTTAAGACGCATTCAAACGTAAAATTTTCCGCTAAAGGTGTTTGACCTTCATTTGACATTGATCTAGACGTGATGGGGTCATATGGACACCGGGAGCGTGATCAGCGACCCCAAAAATATAAGGGTCAACTAGGCTGAAAAATGCTCCACCTCAGTTTCATCTTGTGGCCCTGTGTAGTTATTAATGTGTATAATTGTTCCTGATTCTATCCGCTGTCCATTCCTTACATAAAAGAAGTGTTTGAAATGAAAGAAACTTCTCTTTGAATGAATTTATTAGTTTGATCCAAAAAAATTTTCTTAGACTGCAAAAATGTTTTCCTGAGTGCATTCTGTATTCCTTTAAAACATTCTATATTCGCTTTAACATTTCTTGAGCCAGATTTTTTTGAAAAATTTGTTTTTGAACCGTAATTTAACGATTGAATAAAAGGAGGATTAAATTAAAGGATTAAATTGTGTTATAAAATAACAATAAATTGTTTAGTACCGAGCTTTTACAATTTTTACCGGTTATAAAGTAAGCGTGCTAATCATGCTTGTTTTTCAGTTTTTAAAGCATAATCTTTGTAAACGTGTATGTTGGCGGAGGTGAAGTGACCTATTAACAAGTTTCCTAATCTTAAAGCCTTTTTTATAGTTTCGTTATAGAAAATATTTTTGCTAGTTGAATGATCAATTTTCACTATTTTTGAGGAATTAACTTTTACTTATATCAAGTTCGTACATTTTTACTAGTAATACTCAAATTTCACATATACAGCGATTTTCCTGATTATTTTAAAACCCACATAAAATACACAAAAAGTAGAAAATTAACAAAATAGCGTCTATTTCCTGCAAATATTTGTTCTTTTTTAAATATAAGTGAACCGAAGAAAGGCCATATGCAACATTATTTTATGCGCACAGTTCTATAAGAACTTCTCGTCAACTTTCTGATATTTTCGAAATTTACTTTGAAATGAATTTGTTCGCTTAATATTTTATTCCTTCTATTAGGGGGCGTCGATGAATTAAGTAAGGTATTTTTGAGGGAAAGGAGTGTAATGTTGAAATTTTGGTAACGCAAAATACTTTTTTGTTTACTTTTGCTTTTAATTGTAAGAAGCTCTTCCCCTTTTCGAAAATTCCGTTTAATAAATATGAGGTCTGACTCGAGGTAAATAGGTTAAGGTTTCTTTCTATTGCCGATTTTCAAACGAGTAATCTGACTTTATTGTTAATACTCAAGAGGATGTTTATGAGAAATACTTTGTGCATAAGACTAAATAAATAATGGATCGCCCTACAAGATAATTTCACGAAAGCCTTGTCAAAATTATTTGGTAAAACTTAATGCGCTAAAAGGCATGTTGACTTCACGAGAAAAAACAGACATTTGTGAGAAGTAATTAATTTTTTTATTATGTTGATTACATTTCATACATGTCTTCCTGGTTGGAGAGGTTTAAATTGTCGTCAAGTAATCTCATTTACAATTCAGGGACACGCACATATTTTATTCAATGCAAGTGGGTCTGAATACTTCTTTTTGATTATTCTTCATCATCTAGCATATGCGTCATGAAGGACGAAAATATTGAATAATTTATCAATATTTAAATTAATTTTAATTTAATTTAATAGTTTATATAATTGAATTTAAAATAATTTTATTTCATTTTTAATGTTCTGTACAAAAGAGTCGTAAAACATTAAATAATAAAGTGAAATTCAGTAAACTTCCAGCGGGATTGTCAAATCACCAATATGGAAATTTCGAAACTTCCTGATAAATATGACAGAAATCAATATATTTTCACTATAATTTTACAACGTTGAGAACTATTTTTAGATTTTTTTTCAAATATTTTTTTATTTCGAAATTCCCCTAGAAATTATGATGTCTTAAGATAATTGAAAGTTTTGACGTCTGTTGTTAAAATATTTTACAAAATTTTAATATGTTATTAGATATTATACTTCTTATGCGCGTTCGTTGGAATTGGCAGGTTTAGTCTTTTACGTCTTCTTATATCCATCTCTATCTCGTAATACGCAGCTGCAGTCGTACATGCAGTACGGTGTACTTCATATGAATCTGCAAAAGCTATTAATACACAGTTAAGTATCTCTTTTGGAACTTTAGAACAAATTGTTCATATTTTTATTTATAGGGTGTAAGATAACATTAAGGTACATGTGAACGTGAATTGCAATGTTACATAAAGAAGATTTTTCAAAAAGTTGACTATTTAAGGTATCTAAAATCAAACTCTATAAAATGAACCTTGAAGTCGGAAAGCCCAGCACTACTATCCGTTCACGTTACGAAGGCCCCACCAAAAACAGATGCACATTATGGTTCAAGTTCTGAAAAGAGTAGACTTTTCAGCAATATCGTTATTCCCAATTGTTATTCGATTGCATTTGTTGAAATTTTCAAGCAGCTTGAGCCAAAATATAACTCTCTACTATGTCTATTACGAGAAATAGAATAGTCATGTTAAAATGCAATTTATGTTAATTCTTATTAATATATTTGAATTTTGTTTGCACGTATTTATAGTCAAAGAATTTAATGATCTTTATGATATTTAAAAAAAAAATTTAATTTTTTAGTTCAAATATGTCGTTATCTAAACTCAAGAAAGAACAAAGTGATGCAAAAAAACTCAGATTTCATCTTGGAGGGGCCTTCGTTACGTGAACAGATAGTACACTAGATAGTAGACTTACGCTCTGGAATGAACCGATAAAAAATCTTCCAAAATCTAAAATAGCGAGTTTTATCAAGTTTCTTCTTTTTATAATAAATAAAAATTTCTAATCACTTTTTAAAACCAAAAATGGTCTAACAGGGTCATAATGATATTTTTTTAATACTCAAAATTTCACATTTTTTGCCTCATTGTGACACTGTAGCACCATTCTTATTCCAATAATTCATCAAAGATTTCCAGTTTTTATAAAACGTATGAACATTTCAGAACCAGCTATGTCATTTTTTTCAAATAATGTATTTTAAAAAGAATATTTGCGATAAGTAAATAAAGAATCCAAGAATTTCTAACAAAAAAAAGCCTCAAATTCGGTTAAAAAACAAGTCTTGGAAATTTTCCACTGGGATGTTATCTTTATAAAGTATATATAAAATTTTCAAATTAAAATACTTGGCTTAAATCTTTCAAAGTTAAACAAAGTAAAAATGGTATTTTAAGATACTTAAAGAAGTCACCATCATCAAATAAATATTTTTTTCAACACTACTTACATTTAGGACATGTTTCTTTGTAGCAGGCGAATGCTTCTTTATTCCAATTCACGTATTTACGATCTTTGTATACACAAATTGGAAAGTTGCCTTCCATCCGCTATAAGAAAATATTCATTTATTGTCCAATTGGATACGTAAAATCGAACTGCGGATTGCGGTGGTGCGAAAAATAGTGTATTGTGCGACAAGGGAGAGTAAAGAGCGATTTCCACCAGTGTGAAGTTTGCCGCCCGAGCAAAACGAGGCCTGCAAGCACACGAGTGGAAGCGCTTCTCTTCCCAGTCACACATGATACTTTTTTCAACGCCTTTATAAGAAAAGTGTGAATTTGTTCTGTCTGCAAGAGTGAATCGCAAAACAAGCAATCTGTGTACATTTAATATGTTCATTGAGGTTATGCCATAAAATCCCTCTGACGTCATTCGTATTCCTTTCCTAGGTAGCAAAATAATCAAATCGCCAACGACGCATGCACCAATTTTCTTTTTTCCTTGTGCTCTGAAATAACTTACTCTGCGTTCACTCTAAAGGCATGCAAATTTTCACTTTTTATGCAGGTGTAGGAAAAAAATAATTTTGTGCTAGGAAGTCCTATTAATGCGAAAAAGATGCCGTTTATAGAATACAAAAATGTATCAATTTTTTGTTTTCAAATCACCTTACAGTCATGTTGTCTTTTTTTGACAAAAAACTTAAATTGAACGTTTTCTTTAAATTTTTGGCATGAGAAGAAAAATCGTGGTAAGTTTTTGTTTGCCGCCTTTTAATGTAGATATTTTTAGACAGTTTTAAAGTTCCCACCGAAACAACAAAGCCTTAATTAGATTCGAAACTTGTCGTCTAATTCGCAAATGTTTTTAATTCGAATATAATGGAAAGAAATAAGAACTGGGTGGCGAATAAAAAAATAACTAGTTTTTTATTTTTTAAGTGGAAAATATGAATTCATTTTAACGGATGACACGCCATTCCGAAGACCTTCATAAAACCTGAATTTTTTAACTTTAATTTTTTACCTGTCAGAAAAATAGGTTTATTGCAATGAACTAAAAACCTCTTTTTCTAGTTTTGACGATTATGAAGTTATACAAAATGGTGTCTAGACTTGAGTGCAAAACAGGCTATCATTTAAAGGCTACTGAGAATATTATAATCCGCAATCAGATATCATGTATCAATAAAACAATCGTTTTCAAATACAGAAAGGAATGTGCAAAATTGTGTTTACTTACGGGACACCAAAGCTTGCACCAAAACCAGCCCTTATAATGCTGCAGGAAAGAGAATGTGAATTAGAAGATGTACTACCCAGTAGGGACAAAATTTGGCGACGTCTTTAGGACATCCTTACGACATATTTACGACATCTTTAGGACATCCTATGTTTATGTCGTTTCGGTGACTTTGCGATATCGTAAAGACGTCGTCAGATCATACGACTTATTTACGATATCGTAAAGAAACCTTAACGACATGGACATAGGATTTCGTAAAGTTGTCGTAAAGATGTCGTAACGACGTCGTAAAGACGTCGCCGAATTTTGTGCCCGCTGGGTATTGACCGAAGTTAATATTGTTCTATAATTTGATAAATAATTTAAATTTACCTATAGGTAAGGTCTCAGTTAACTCAAATTTTATTTTTCCCAAGAATTCAAACATAGAAGTACGAGTTCGTGAGTCGGAACTGCGCAAGTATAAAGCAAGACGTTCAGCGATTCGGGGCCCTTCGGGGGGTTTCACCTTGACTTGGATGCGGCCAGGCAAGCCTTTCATGCAGGGCAGCCCCAAGTCCATATTTATGGTGACAATTCTGTTACAGTGTCTTCAGTTAAATAAACTCCGATTTTATTAAAAATGTAAAGTTCAAAATGTTTTTGTTTCTGAAGTGTGTTCTGTCGAGGGGAATATATTTTTTAAAAAGATCTTTTCAAAGAACATAACCCAGTGGGCACAAAATTTGGCGACGTCTTTACGACATCTTTACGACAACTTTACAACATGCTATGTCCATGTCGTTACAGTGTCTTTACGATATGGTAAAGACATTGTCAGATCACACGACATATTTACGATATCGTAAAGACAACTTAACAACATGGACATCGGATGTCGTAAAGTTGTCGTAAAGATGTCTTAACGATGTTGTAAAGACGTTCCCAAATTTTGTTCCCACTGGGAAGGTAACGCAAGTTGAGGCTATGTTAGGAAATTCTCGCCGGAATTGGATATTTTTCAACAGAAGCAGTTGGGTCTTACAGAAAACTTACTAATGCAGAATATTTAAGGTAATCTTTTTTCGACATAAACAGTTAAATCTTTAAGGGTACTCAGAATTCAGGACACATTGCTCGAATTTGTGAGTTTAGACAAAATACCTTACTTTCAATGTTTTAAAATATCTTGTTCTCACTAGAATTAACTCACATCGCCTACAATTGTTCAAAGTGTTATATTTCAGGAAAGAACTAACTGTTTCTAAAGCAAAATATCCAATTTCGGCAGAAGTTCCATAACATAACCTTAACTTTCTCAAATTTATGAATTTCATAATGACTTAATTGTTTTTCTTTAGGAATATTCAATTCCAGCAAGATTTTCTGTAAGATAAGCTTAAAATGTTCAAATTTCTACGTTTTCTAAAAAAAAGCAACTGTTTCTATTTTAAAATGATCAATTCCAGTGATATAAATTCCCTAGGATAACCTTAATGGTCGAATTTTCAAATTTTGTAAAAGACCTATTTGTTTTGATAAATGTCTAATTCCAGGGAGATTTCTCTAAGTTGACCTAGAATTTTTCACATTTCCAAGTGTGATAAAAGGCGCAAATGATTTTGTTGTGAAATATCCATTTCTGACGCGAAATCTCTAATATTACCAAAAACTCTTAAAATGTAAAGTTTTCGGAAAAACTTAACTGTTTCTGATGCAAAATTAACTGTCTATGTCAAATAATATCAAATTTCACCGAGAATTCTCTTACATTAAATTGTAAGAGTTTCTAAATTTTCCTAAATTTGGTTCATTTATAAGATTTCTGTAAGACCCAAGTGCTTATGTTGCAAAACATCTAATCTCGGAAAGATCTCGATACCATAACCTGAACATTCTTTGTGAATATAAATTAAAAAAATATATTCCCCTCGAGAGAAGACAATACAGAAACTAAAAATTTTTTAACTTTACATTTTTATTAAAATCTGAGTTTATTTAATTCAAGTAATTTATCTGTGGCGACATCTTTTGGATATTTATTTATTTAGTTTCAGCATTACTGTATTTACTGACTGTGTACCATGCGGACTTTCAACTTACAAACTCGTACTTCTATGTTTGAATTTTTAAGGAAAATAAATTTCTGGAGAAATACAATTTGGGTTAACTGAGACCTTACCCACGTAAACCTTAAATTACAGTTGTTTTTGAAACATGAAGCACACACGATTAATTATATTAGACAAAATATCCGGAAAGTGCCTTGCGAATATTATTTCATCATATTTCATAATGTACTCGATTTGCCTTACAATCTTTGGGCACAGTCAAGAACTTTCCATATATTTCTCCATTTTATTTCGTCATTTTTCAAAATTTCTTCGATCTCCGTTATTGATTTTTTTGTTATAATTTGAATTTTAATTTAAATTAAGATAGTCAAGAGAATCTTACATTCCGTTTTTTTACTGCGTCTTCGGGCTGAGGATTCTAAATTTAAACAATAAAGATATCATGTATTATATATCACTAAAAAAAATATTACTTGAGGTACAGAAATGTAGTACTGTATCCGTTAGACCAAATATTTTTGTGGTCTGAAATTATTTTTTATATACGAGGGTAGTTCAATAAGTCCTCAGAATGACCAACATATGGCGCGCGAATCACTCCAAATCATCTGTTTTCAGTCAGCACCACTCCCGACTAGATATATGGTGCAGTCACAGTCCACATCTTCTG
>NC_046657.1:130520108-130525719 GCF_010883055.1 Belonocnema kinseyi | reverse complement strand
CCCCTGGTATTTCGTATTTATTATTGAAATTTTCAAATGAAACACTTTGTTCCTACTTTAATTTAAAAATAGAAATACTAGAAACTATTGAAGTATAAAGAATTGTAATAAAATGAACAAGATTCAAACGCGCAACATTGCGGCTATCAGCCTAGCGCTCTATCAGGGAGCTACCGACGTTGCGCAATAATTTTACATCGGTCGGATGACCATCCGTTCGCAATTTTTAAAATACTTCTTTCTCGCAAATGCGCCAAAATTGCGTATTTGTTATTCTTCTCAGTAAAACTCGGGTACGTACCTTTCATTGAGTAGAGTACCAATTTAGAAAAAAAAATACTTAAAGGTCTTCTTCCTAGTCCCAGATTTATTCATAGAAGTGTTTGTAGAATTTACACATGGAAGTTCCGTAGAACGCTTTCCGTAGCATTTTTTCCGTTGGTTTTGCTCAGATTAATAGTATATTATGCACAAAAGGGGTGAAGAGTGTCACTATTGGTGAGTGTATGTTTTTAATTTTTCAATGTGTGTTTTGAATGTGTATGTTTTATAGGAACCGACCTTAAGTACCGATTTTGAAGTTTGTATGCATGTGACGTCATACCACAAAAAAATAAGAAAAAACTGTCTTAAGTGGTACTAAAATTAGACCATTGAAAAGAAGAAATCTCTTATTTTTATAGTGTAAATATGAAAAATGGCTAACATATGATATCATATGACATGTATTATATAAAATATAATAAGAATTATACATGTATTATATTATTATAATCACCAATGAAATTAAAGATGACTACCAAAGTGAGACCGAATAGATAGAACATGCTCATTTTCGCAAAGTGGAAAAAAACTGATTAATGCTTCAATGTATAGTTTATTAAAGAATGGTGTCTAATTAATATTTCATTTCATCATCAAAGCACAAATATATACACAAGTACCTGTTATCTCACACCTTTGTGAGATAACGACATTTCTACTCTCAAGATTTTCCTTCGCAGATAATTATGACATTTTGCTCAAAAATCCTTCAAAATACCAGTTGCAAATTAAATGAAAATTTTCCCTAAAAAAATAGAATATAGATTCACTTAGGAATTGGTTTCTACAAGTTAAAGTTAATTATGTTATTTGATTTTGCCTGAACAATTGAATCAGCAATTTTGGTTTGATGCTTATTTCATCCCTTAATTTTTTTTTTAATTTCCCTCATGTCCCTATAAATTATACGATTCAACTGCAAAAAGCATTAACATGGTGTGAGAGGTGGGAGCCATATTGTATGTTCAAAACGCTTAGGTCTGAAGATTCAAAACCGTGTAGCGTTATATATATTTGAAACAAATTATCTTACAAATCTCTGTTTCAAAGAATTTTCAAATATTACTGTTTGAATTCTGGGACAGAATCTTTCGACAGATCAAGGATAAATATCGGGAGTTTACGTATTAATTTTTTTTGTGTGATTCGATTTGAGGAAGAAAGTAAAACTTTTTATTTAAACTAACCTTATGTACACTATTAGATATGAAAATGAGAAAAGTTTGAGCACAACAAAAGATTGTCAATAAATAGAAAATATGTTCCTTTACATTAAAGATAACAATTTTTTTCGTTTTATCAACATTTAATTAAAATATATACAAAATGTGCAATAAACATTTTCCAATAATTTATTACAATGTTCTTTTACTTTCTCGAATTGTTTTCGCATTATGATTGGTTTCGAAATCTCTTATCTTCTGATGTATAATGTATACTATATGTGTGCACTGCGCAACATCTAATTTATATTCAGTCATGTATGTGGAAAAAATGCCATTTTTACAAAAAAGTTAATTAAAAAAATTTCTAATTTTTTTTTTATAGCAAAAGTGCATAGCAGATTCGTAGCACTTTTCTGCTCAAACAACTTATGTCTTTTCATTTTTTGCGTCTGTTGTCTTGTTAAAAAGAAAATTAGAAAAAAAATAGAAAGAAAAAAATTAGAAAAAATTAAACAGAAAATCAGTATCCTATAAAGAAATTAATAATGTCAAATTTGTATAGCTCTTGTTCGGATGAGTAACACTTGTCCATTAATTTTTTTCATATTTCGTGTCGCTTGTCCAAAAAGAAAATTCTTTTATGTTGAATTGAATTTTTCACCTCTATTTTTTTCGTTACATAGTTTTTTGTCGAAAACCCTAATTTTTCTATTTTTAATGAAGTTTTTACCAATAAAACAAAAAATACGCATCCTAAAAAAAATGAGTAGTAACCAATTTTTGTAGCTATTTTTGGATGAGCAACTTTTGTTAATTCAATTTTATGAATGAAACAAAAACCACGCATCCTATAAAACTAATACTTTGAATCAAGTAAAAAGGAGTTAAATGTGCATCATATCTGAGGAAAACCGTTTAAAAGATGCTAATTTTAAATGGAAAATAGTTCAAATGAAACAACATTCAATCCGAAGATCGCAAAATGAAAAAATTTCAGACTAGAACTCGGAAAATTGTAAAGTTTAAATTTCAAAGGAATTTAACCCTCTCAGCGTAGACTTCAATATCTTTGGTTCAAATTAACGTGTCGGAATTTTTTTATTTTTAGATTATAGCTAAAAGTCTCACAAAAATGAATACTGTAAAATTAATTAGATGAATTCAACATATTACTAACATAACACCCATTAGATTTTTTTTAAATTAAAAATTCTAATTCTAATCGCAAAAAAAAACATAATTTAAAATCAAAAATTCTATTTTTCGATTAAATTATACAAGATATGAAATAGGAGTAATAGAGCAAAATTGGGCACCAAAAACAATTTACAAATTTTTGGTAATCGCTTTTTTGATAGAACATATTGTTTTTGTTTTATTTATAAAAAACCACGTAAAAAATCAAAACTGACATTTTTTAACACACTCAACAAGATATGAAAAACACAAACTGACTTTTAATGTTTCTAGTTTAAAATTGCTTAAACAAATATAATTAAAAATTTTTTTAAGTTCATTGATTGATTCTTTAAGTCAGCGTATTGTAAATAATAACGTCGACTTATATTTTAAGAATAGCATCTGAATCTTTGAACTCTATAATTTATTAAAGTTAAAAGTTCTAAATTTTGCAACTTATTTGCATTTCATTTAAGATTGCTCAGTTGAAAAGTGTTAGTGCATACCATTTTTGTGTAAATTATTAAGCATTTAAATACAACACTTTTCAATTAAACAACGTTTACACCTTAATTATACTATTTTTAAATCCAAAACTTTCACTTTGAGTATTTTATTTTTCAGTTTAATTTTTATTACTTTAAATGGAAATATGTTTAGCTTCAGAGTTAGAGCTTAAAATCTTATTGTCGTGAAAAATCTTTGTGAACCAAAAAATTACTGCAAATGTTTCTGTGCGATAAAAACGGCCACCCTGTTTGTGAATAGATAGGGATAGATAAACGTTTATTTTTCGGCCTGCTGGCCTTAAAAAATTGACTTGCTTACACTTCCATTTTTTACAGTATTTCCTTACAACTACGTCTTACAAAGTACCATCCATCCACACCTTACAGCTAATCCGCTCGCTCCTATAGCCTAACCTTCCTCGCTGCGCCTCGCCTCGTACGCAATTCGCTCTTTTGTCGCTATGCCTCGCATTACCAGCCTCTGTCTCCGCTGCAAACACCTAATACTTAACTACTATTTACAATATTTACATTTCTCTTACATCTACTTCCTCTTCTATTTGCAATCTTTCCTTCTCCATTCCTCTTTCTCCTTCCTTCTCTTCTTTTCTATCTTACCCAACACCCCTTTCACCTATCCTACTGTCCTTTTGTCACCCCTTCCATGCAACAATACCTCCATGCTTATACCTCTCCTTTCCACCTCTTCACATTCCTCTAACCAACGCTTCAATTTTGCATCCCCCTTCCCGCACAATTCACACATTCTCTTCTCTCTAGAAAGCCAGAACCTATTATATTTCTCCTTGCCGCCGCACCTTATTCTCGCTATAAGTTCCTGACTTCCTTGCTCTCCTTTCTTACACAAATATTGCGCTCTCTCCCTTGGGATAATCCACACATAGTTTCCGTTATACCTTGACTCTCTTATTCTCTCCTCTCCTTCTGCCCTCTCTTTCTCCATGCTATTCATTTGAACCAACTCATATTCCTTTCTTCCTTCCTCGTGCATTCTGCTAACTTCATCCATTTTCAATCGATTCGTTCTAAAATACCTTTCATCACCTCCATCTTTGCACCACTATGTCTGTTCTCCTTCTTCCACCAACACTCCCTAACCAATTTACTTCCCCCCTCTTCCAAAAATTTCTCCTCATATTTATACGCTCGACTCCCTCTTATAATCCGTAAAATCGTTCTTGTTGTCTCCCTCCTGACAATATAGTTCAGCGTATTCCTTGCCAACCCCAGTATCCACTTTACATATCTCTCCTGTACCCTATTTAACTCCTTACTTCCCTTCCAACCCCATACCTCCACTGCATAAAATAAGACACTCATCACTAGCGAGTCAAACAATTTCATTCTCCTTTCAAAATCATCTGCGAAAAATCTCTTCCCCAACCCCCACACCTGCCTCATCATCACATTTGCCCTTCTCACTCTCCCTTTTATATGACCATCCACTCCCCCATTTCTTCGAAACAGGAAGCCCATCTACACAAACTCTTTCACCTGCTGTACCGCTTTCCCCTTCCACTTCCACTTCTCTCTCCCATCTCTCCCACCTGCTTCCCTGAACATCATAACCTTCGACTTGTCCGCATTTAACTCTAACCTATTCTTGTCCAAGTAGCGTCTCAACCCCTTCATCATCCACTTTAAAGCCTATTCGCTCTTTGCCAATAGCACCATGTCATCTGCATATGCGAGTGATCATATCCTGACTCCTTCTACCCTAAATCCTCCTACCACTCCGGTCGCTAGCTTACTTTCCATATCCGCAATCAGAATTGCAAAAAGCGTTGGGCTAAGCGGGCACCCTTGCCTCAAACCCCTATCCATCCAGAATCCCTCAGAGATTCTCTCCCCTGTTCTCTTTATTCTGTGCAAGAGTTAAAAGGTAAACTATTTTATTCTGAAAGCTCAGAAAAACATGATTAAAAAAAATACATAACGTATTTTTAAAACATCAGTTCTTTGTATAACCTTTTCGAGGTGTTGCAGCAAATCGATGAGGGTGAAACGCGTTGTAAAGAATTGAAATTTCAGTAAAATATTCTATGATTTGAAATTAAATTAGGAGTAATAAATAAATATGTTTATTTTGTATTTTTTAAAGCCATCGCAGTCTTGGCCAGCTTTGCCTATGCACCGGTGAGTTTTACTTCAGTTAAGACAATTTTTCTAATTTTCTTGAATTAAACCAAAATTTGTTTGAACCTATATTAAAAATAGCTGAGAATCAATTCAAATAAAATTTCTTGAATTGAAACAATGGTTCCTTTGAGCGAAACAAATATTTGTTTAAATCGATTAAATACTTGATTAGATGTACGAGGGTAGTTCAATAAGTCCTTAGAATGAAGTATAAAAACAATTTTTTTTGGGTAAATTTTTTTTTATTTTTCAACATAATCTCCTTGGAGCTCT
>NC_046657.1:130517063-130520008 GCF_010883055.1 Belonocnema kinseyi | reverse complement strand
ACATACAAGGATCCCCTTCTATACGGACACAATTTTAAATGATTCAATTGAAAATTTTAAATTAATTTTTGAAGGAAATTGACAATTTTCTCTTTCTTGTTTTAAATTTTTATAATATAAGGAACTATTTTAAATGTACTTATATACATACTTGCATACATATTTTTTGTACTTACGTACAAAGAATAACAAATTACCAGAGTTACAGCATTTACAAAATTCCAAAAAACACACCAAAATGAGCATTTTATGCCAAATAACAGGCGATATGAAAAAAGGCAAGAGAAGAAAAAGATTGATTTCTAAATGCCTTACAAGATTAGTATAACAACTTCTTAAATTTTTTTAAAAAATCAAGAATTCTAATTTTGATAGTGTTTTGCATTTTTTTCAAACGGTAGAATGGAAGTACGTCTGTTTTTATACAAATGTAAGTTACGAATTATAATGATATATATTTATGAGAATGATATAAAATTTCGGGGATAAAATCGAGTGCGAAGCGTGAGATGCGTGATGAGAATGTGTTCGCTAAGGCCGATGGAGCTATGTGTTAAGGTGTTAAGGTCTATGCACAAAAATTGAGCGCGTAGCCCGAGTTAATTACATTACCGAGCGCGAGATTATATCATCGAGTGGGAAGAGCGAGAACCAACAGTTGCGCGCCCTAGGCGTGCTCAAAATTGCGAGCGAAGCAAGCCGCGCGCGTAGCGCACTTTGAGAATTGTTTGATTTCTACCCTCTACAAAGGTACATGCCTGAGGTTTTCTGAGAAAAATCAAGAACACACAATTCTTAACCATTTAAAAAAAAATGAATTTTAAACATTGCAAACACATCATCATCGAGCCGATGCACGATTATTTTGAAGCATCGGTGGCTTCCTTTTAGAGCGCTTGGCTGGGAGTCGCAAGGTTGCGCATTTGATTCTCGCTATACGTACTTTTTTATTTTTTATGGGTTAAAATTCTTGCTTATGCCATTTTCGTAAAAGATTTAGTATAACGATGCCAGTTGATAATTATTTATTCCTTATTTTCAGTAAAACTCCACAGTACTTTTATTGTGACTCGTTTGGACATTTCTGCATTCTATTAAAATTCTTTATTTTTTAATAGTTTCTAGTATTATTGCTTTCAAATTAAAGAAAGAAAAAAGGGTTGCAAAAAAAATTTTCAACAATAAATACAAAATTAAATTGTTTTACGCAAACTACATAAAACACATATATGATAGAATATTTTTTTTCTTGAAAATTAACTTTCAAGACACTTCTGATTCTTGTTAGTAAAAATATTAAACACCTGCTTTCAGTCAAGGGTCAGGAGTTGCCTTCAAATGGCCTTGAAATGATTCCGGGGGAGCAGAAACTTAAACAGTGAAGGTCGCCTGACCCTCACTGTTCAAGTTTTGCTGGGAGCGGGTGCTAATCTGAAAAACTGCACGCTTATAAGGTCTCTATCTTTTTCTTTTTTCATTCTCCTTGTCCATGATTTTTTTCTCAGCTGTGCCGAAAATTCGATAACGAACATGGTTCGCTTCTCAGAGTCAAGAAGAACCACTTCAGGCCTCGGGCGTGCAACAGAAACAATTATCGAGAATATAAAGTTCCAGTATATGCAGCACTTCTCATTCTCGACAATTGAGTCGATTTCCCTAGGAGCATTTAGAAGAGCGATATTAAGGTTAATGCTCGGGTTGCGTATGGCACGCCCTGCAGCTATGATCGGGAATATCTTGGCTCAAAATGTGGTGTAGGTGTGTTAAGGTAGAAATGATATCGTCTTGACATGCAACAATAAAAAACACTTTCGTGCCAGATTTCAATCCGAGTGTTTTAGCAGCCTCCTCCGCTGCATTGTAGAAGAAACGCTCCTTTACATGCTTCTGTACATGTGCACAGCCTTTCGTGTTCCGATATAAAGGGAGCTTAGTTCGTTTTTCGGTGTCGTATAGCGCTTCTATCGTTAAGGTCAGGGTCTTCAGGATGCCATTAAGTTTTCCTTGCTTCAAATAAATCTTGGCGCATTTGCCTAACCCAAATTCCATTCTTATTTCCTTAGTGTATTGTTCGAAAAACTCTAGAGCTAGATGTAGTTGCTCTTTGTTCGTAGCATAGATCTTAAGATCATCTATGTCAAATACATGAGTGACCTTGTACTTTCGATTTTCTGGTTTGGCCGCAAAAGCAACTCTCGTAATGGCAAAGTAATAGAGATAGTGGCAATAATGTGGGGCAAAAGAGGAGTCGGCTCATAGTGCCGCCCTAAAAGACACCTCTTTGAAAGGTGACCTTGTTAGTTGTCACACTATTTTTTCCAGATGAGATAGTAAATCTGGTTTTCCTAAGTGGCATGAATCTCTCTATGCACCTCACGATTTGCGGATCAACCTTTAAGCTTTCGAAAAGACAGATGATAAGTCTATGGGAGGTCGAATCGAAAACTTCCCGGCAATCAATCCAGGTTAACGATAGGTTACGCTAATAGGATGCTTTTGATGAAAACTTCTTTCGCCAGAAAGTCTTGATATTATCTGGTCACAGAGCGAAATAGTTCTTCATACCTCTTAGTAATTTTTTCAACAGAGACCCTTAAGGCTATTTAGGTTCTCTGAGCCTTCTTCCAGTTTATGCTGCAATTTATAGACTTATCTCCAAAATACTTCGACCTCTTGTGGTTTCGGCGGTTGGTCGACAGGAACTGGAGGGTCTTGGAAGAGTCGAGATGAAAGATGGAAAAAGGGATTCGTCCATCCTTTTAGAGCTCCGCATTCAAGGATAAGTTTGCGCACTCTGAGAGACCTAACCTAGGTGCCATTCAGCCTTCGGCACGGTTTTCACACGTCCACTTGGGGATTAATTTCTTCGGGACCATCCTTTAACAATTTCCACGACTGCCTATATAGTTTTGTAACCATATTCAGTAGAAACCCTTGGTACAGGG
>NC_046657.1:130507811-130516963 GCF_010883055.1 Belonocnema kinseyi | reverse complement strand
TAATTTACTTAGAAAATAAAAATTTAATAAAGAGACCAAACTGAAATAGGTTTTAAACGTTGTTGGAAAACGAGGTTTTGTTTTTAAATGCTATTCCTTGCCATCATAATAATTTCCAACCCCAAATGTGGCTAAAATTATCTAAATATGACAAACGTCTATTAATACTCCGTATAATGTTCGGTTTTTTTGAAATGATTGTTCGGTGAGTGTTATTTGACAGTAAAAACTAAGTAAAAAGGTATTTGCGATAGAATTGGACATATTACAAATACTCATTTTATGGACTAAGGAGTTATTATATTCAAGAATTATTTCGCGTAACTTTGACTGAATTAATATTAAAAAAGAATTCTCTATTTCTTCTTGCAGAATGCAGTTCAAAATCCAACAGAACTCCTCATAGCGGACGTAATCCTGGTTCTTCTTCTCCTTGTGCTGCTGACGAACAGCATACGCCTGACCGAAGTTCTACAGAAGATTCTCCCTCTCGGGCAAGGTCCCGGTCTCCTAATAGCAGGCATCCTTCTGTTAAAGTACTTGGGTATTCACTTGAAGAGCTTGGATATATTCGGCTCATTCCTCGCACAAATAAGAACCTTCGATTAGAATTTCGAAGGTATATTTTTGCAGCTGGTACACCAATTGTTTGGAAAACAGGCCACAATAGATTTAGTATTGTGCCAGCCCAAGAACATATCGTAGTAGCAGCATCCAATGGTGACATTTTTGCAATATTAGATTTTAGCGGGTTCCTTCGTGGAATATATAGGGAATCAAACAGGTGTATGAGAGTAAAAATAAACATGCTGAGC
This sequence comes from Belonocnema kinseyi, assembly GCF_010883055.1. Taxonomy (NCBI): domain Eukaryota; kingdom Metazoa; phylum Arthropoda; class Insecta; order Hymenoptera; family Cynipidae; genus Belonocnema; species Belonocnema kinseyi. The sequence continues at coordinate 130,516,148 of NC_046657.1, read as the reverse complement.
GGCGCGATTAATAATTTGACCCCGGAAGAAATTAGGGATTGTCTACTAGGCAGAAATCATCCTATCTTCCCACACAGTTTTATTAAAGCTTCTGCAAATAACGATTCGCTACAGTTCAAATGGAATCGTAATAGTAAACCTAATCCTGGTTCTTCCTCTTCTGTCAGACAAGATTTTCCTAACCGGTTTTCTAATTCTGAGGAGTCTCTTATTCGTGAGAGATCCCAGTCTTCTCTTGGCAGACCGCCTTCTGATAAAGTGTTTGGATATGAAATAGAACAACTTGGATATCTTCGACTTATCCCGTCCACAAATCAGAACCAACAATTTGAATTTCGACGATACGTTTTTCCTACCGAGCAATCAATTCGAATGCGAATAGATCATGTAGGCCATGTACTTGAGCCAACCCGAAAATATATTGTATTATCAACATCCAATGGTGACATTTTTGCAATATTAGATCATAGTGGAACTCTTCGTGGAATACATAGGACAGACAGTACTCATGCGCGAGTAAAAATAAATATTATAACCGGTGCAATGGATAATATGTCTCCAAATGAAAAGAGGGATTGTCCAGTAGGAAAAAATTACCCAATCCAAAAGAATTTTACTAAAGCATTTGCAAACTATGATTCACTTCAGTCCGAACGGAATCCCGATGATGAACTCAATCCTGGTTATTATTCTCCTGCCAGACAAAATTCACTTGACCGGGCTTTTCCTCAAAAACCTCATCATGATGCCAGGTCCAGGTCTCCTCCGGGCAGGCCTCCTTCTCATGAAGTACTGGGACATAGACTTGAACAACTTGGATATATTCGGCTCATTCCCCAGATAAATCCGAATAGGCAATTTGAATTTCGAAGATACGTTTTTCCTGCTGATAGAGGCATTCAAGTAAGTTTTGAATATGGTAAATATGTGTTCGTGTCAACCCGAGAACACATTGTATTATCAACATCCAATGGTGACGTTTTTGCCATACTAGAGTTTACTGGAATTCTTCGTGGAATATATCTACCAAATAGCAAACATCCGAGGATAAAACTAAACATGACAAGCGGTCTAATTGAGATTATGACTGCATTTGAAAGGCAGGAATGTCATGTGGGCAAAGCTTACCCAATCTTCCCACGATGGTTTAAAAAAGCGGTTTCAAATGAAGATTCTCTACAGTATGTGTATCATTAACTTAATTGCAAAAAGAAATGGCTTAAATGTAATATTCTTTGTAATCCGTAGTCGGATCAAAATTAAAATTAAAGATTTGAATCCTAATGTATAATGGTTGTTTAGGATTCTTTCCTTTTAGCGTTTGCTAATCCCTATAAGCAGATTTTTTAACAGAAAGCCAAGTGCTCGTAAAATATCCACCATATAATACTAACAAACTGGAAACACAGCTGAGATTAAATGCATAGCTAGTTTGATTTTGTACGATTTGGCAGCGCGTATTAGTAAAACAAAATAAAATTTGTACTTATTAGTATAAGTCCTATAAGCAACGTATTGATATGCAGATTTATAGCTTTTTTTTTGAAGAGCAACTTTTGCCTTTTTGCTTTTTCATAGCTTATTCTATTTGTTCAAAAATGTAATTTTTTGTTCTTCTTTTTATTTGTTATGAATAAAATAAAAACTACGTATTACATCAAAAAATGGTGAACAACAAATTTGTATCTCCTTTTTTGGAAGATTAACTTATGTCTTTTAGTTTTTTATAGTTTTTGCCGTTTTAAAAAAATGTAATTTTTTTATTTTTCATTTCATTTTGTATTAATAATACCAAAAATACGAGTTCTATCAAAAATGGTTTATACCAAATTTGTAGATTGGTTTTTGGTGCACAATTTCGTTTTACTAATCTTGTTTCATATTTTGCATAGTTTGATCGAAAACTGGAATTCGGGATTATTAATTTTTTTTGTGCGATCATAAATTGAATTTTTAATTTGAAAAAAAATCCGAAATTCTTTCATTTTGACTCAGGATGATGGAAGCCGCGAAAATCATTTTTCATATAAAACCAATACAAGCTTGTTATGATCAAAACGCAATGATAAAAATTAAATTCCCCTAAACTTTAAATCATACGATTTTCCGAATTCTAGACTGATTTTTTTTTATTCTGCGATCTTCTGATTGATAATTTTTTTATTTAGAATTATTAAATTTTAAACATATGGATTTAGATATTATATACATTTAATTCCATTTCGCTCCATTCAAAGTATTGCCCTTTTTTATCATTTTCTTTCATGTAAGATCGTTTAATTTGGTACTTTTTCATTCGGCACTGTTTTTTTTTCTGGCTAGTTTAAAACGCTTTATATTACAATTGATCATTATTTTTCATCCTATTAACAAATATTTTTATTTATGCAACTAAAATTTTAATGATGCGTGGTTTTTGTTTTATTAGTAAAAAGATACATTAAAAATTTAGATTGAATCATTTTTGGAAAACCGATACAACCTACAAAAAATAGTAAGATATGTAGTAGAATATGAGATAGTAGAAAGTGGTTCACTCAAAAAAGAGCTAACAATTTCTTATTAATTATTTTTTCATAGGATGCTTGATTTTCGTTTTATTCCAAAAATTGAATTAACCAAAGTTGCTAATCTAAAAACAATTACAAATTGGTTACTACTTATTTCATTTTTGATTTAACACGAAAATTCAAAAAGTTGTTATGGTAATCATCTAGGGCATTTAGAAATCAAACTTTGTTTTCTCCTGCCCTTTTTTCATACCGCCCGTTAATTAGCTTAAAAGGTTCATTTTCGTGTGTTTTTTGGAATTTTGTAAATGCTGTAACTCTAATCATTTCTAATTTTATAAAAAAAAGTCATTAGACAAATTGTTCCAATTTTTAAATACTACGAATAACCGTACAGAGAATTCTTGAATTTTAAAAAAATGGTCTCAAAAATATTTAAAAGGCGCTCACTTTTTAAATTTTTATCCAAAATGGCTGGTAAACTAACTTGACCTTTAGTTTAGGACTCTAAACGAATTTACAAGAGGCCAATCTAATAGAATTATTTTTCCAAAAGTTATCGTGCTGACAGACAGGCATGAATACATACAGACAGAACGACAGACAGACACATTCGTAAAAACCTATTTTTCGAATTTAGGGGGTCTCAAAACGTCGACATTTGACAAAAATGGGGGGGGGGGGTTGTCAAATCTTACAAATATATAATGCCTTCTCTGATGAGAATGTAAAAAAAAACATTGATAAAAAATTGTTTGCTCTACTTTCGGTAAAAAATTCTATTTTTTTATTATTGCTTAGCTTGTGTCGTGTGTCAAAAAATTTAATTTTTGTATTTTCTTGTACGGATATCGAAAAGTAACATTTTTCTTTTCAACTACTATGAACAACTGTACACAGAATTTTCAAATCATGAAAAAATGTGTACTCAAAAACTTTCAAAATGGCCTAAAATTTAGTATTTTTATCCAAAATGCCTGACTAACGAACTTTGCATTTAGCTTAGGACACTAAAAGAATGTACCAAAAGCCAATCTAATAGATTAATTTTTTCAAAAATTATCGTCCTGACAGACAGACATAAAGACAGACATAACGAGAGACGGATAGACATACAAATAGACAAATTCGTAAAAACGTGTTTTGCGGATTCAGGAAGTCTCAAAACGTGGACCTTTTGACAAAAACTAGGGGGGGGGGGGGTCAAATATTATACAAACCTAATACGTTTTCTGATAAGAATATAAAAATGATTTATTTGTCATGAATAATTTTTTGATAGTTCTGTGCCCACGCATCGGGCAATTTTTTTAGGCATAATGAAGTTTTTCATGATTAAAGCCAAAATCAAGCATCCCATGAAAATCTTTGACCTACTTTGCAAAGTTTAGCCGAAAAATGTAATTTTTGGATTTTTCATTACTTTGTATGCTGTCAAAATTTCAATTTTTGATTTTTCAAGAGCATTCAAAAAGTTTTTGTGATAATATTGTAGGTCATTTAAAAAGAACTATTTTTCTTTTCTTTACTTTTTTCATATCATACGTTATTTGGCATAAAATGTTCATTTTCGCGTGTTGTTTGGAATTTTGTGAATGCTATAACTCTGGTAATTTGTGATTTTTCGAAAAAATTCATTAGGAAATTTTGGTAATACTATGAGAAATTGTATGTGGAATTTTTGAATTTTAAAAACTGTGGTCTCAAAAATATTCAAAATGTGCCCACTTTTTGAATTTTTATCCAAAATGGCTGGCTAACGAACTTGACCTTTAGTTTAGGACACTTAACAAGTGTACCAAAGGGCAATCTAATCATTTAATTTTTTCAAAAGTTATCGTGTTCACAAGCAGACAGGCATATATAGAGACAGACATACAGACGGACACATTCATAAAAAGCTGTTTTTCGGATTCAGGGGGTCTCAAAACGGGGATATTTGACAAAGACTGAGGGGGTCAAATTTCACACAAATCTTATACCTTCTCTGATGAGAATGCAAAATAGAAAAATTAAGTTTTTAGAAAAAAAAAAGTATGTAACGAAAAAAGTAGGCCAAATTTGCTTAGCCGAAAAAAACTACAGATTTTATAATAATTATTTTTTGATAGTATGCGTAGTTATTTCTTTTATCGTAAAGAATAAAATTAAACATAAAAGAATTTTATTTTTGGACAAGGGACACAACATATGAAAAAAATAATGCATAAATGTTGCTCACCCAAAAATAGCGATACAAATTTCTCATAATTATATTTGTTAAGGATCGTAGTTTTTACTTTGATAATAAAAAAACGGGATTAAAAAAACAACATTTATATTATGGAAAAAAACCACAAAAGGATGAAACGAATGAAAAGATAAAAGGTGTTCAAGCAAAAAAGATCTACGAATTTGTTATAAACTTGTGTTAGTAAAAATATTAGAAATTATTTAAATTAACTTTTTGTAAAAACAATAATAATCTGCCGACAGATTTAATCTCAGAATTCAAACAATCACAGAATTTTGTTGATTTTTTCAGATGTGCCGTATAATTTATAGAGATTTGAGGGAAATTGAGACAAAATTAAAGGATGAAATAAACATCAAACCGAAGTTGCTGATTCAATTGTGTGGGTAAAATCGAATAACATAATTAATGATAACTTGTAGAAAGCAATTGCTAATTGATTGTAGGTTCTTTTTCTTTTTAGAGAAAATTTTTGATTGAATTTGCAACTCATATTTGGAAGGATTTTTGAACTATTATGGTCTTAAACTTCATGGCTATGCAAATAATAAACAAATTTTGATTATTTTCTTGTTCATCTATCATTTGGTAAACAAATTTTCAACTCTCGTTAACTTTTGGATTCAATGCAATATTTTTTCTTACCCGAAGTCAAATAAAAATGGCATCGGATAAATGGAAAAAAGTACTTGTACAAACTATAAATTCCTTCGTTTTGAGCTCAAAAAGTGACCCTAAAAATTGAAAATAGAAAATGTAATAAATGGATGTTAATAACAACATTTCTTGAGGGAATTTGAAAATTATTTAGACAAATTTGTTCAAACACTATTTATGCCCTGTAAATCGTGAAAATTTATCATTAACAGGAATTACTAATAATGTTAATAAATATAAAGATTGATATTTTTGTGAAAAACAATTTGCAAACTTCTAAAAAATTAATATCAGCTGCTTATTTTCATAAAAAATTTTCAGTCAATTATGATTTTGTCAAATCAGCCGCACACATAGTGTAAGATATTCGAAAAAGCTCAAATGGTTCGCTTATTACGGGAACACTTTTTTAAATTCAAGGTGAAAACCATAAAAAATTCGATTTTTTTTTGTTTCCAGTAATAATATTTTCAAAATTGAATTTTTTTAAACACTGTGTCTCAGTTCTCAACTGCTAATGTGAATAGTACAAAATAAAGCACACCTATTTCATGATTTTATTATTTTTTATTCATTTCACAGTGCTTTTTTTGACTGCAGGATTAGAAAATTCAGAGATCTCTACTTTTTGTCTATTTTCATTGTTGCATACTTAGCTTTTAAGACAAATAGAATCTTTTTAAATCACATTCTTTTTTTTGTGAATAAAACAAAAAATATGGATGTTTCCAAAAAATTATCCACGGAAAATTAGTTCATTTTTTTAAGATGAAAAATTTTGGTTATTAACTTTTTTTATATCTCGTATATTGACCGTTAAAAAAAAGGGTGGCCAGCGAACTCGTATTTTCCTTCAACTGTAACCAAGAGCATTTTCGACCAAGAGCATCCGTTTGGAATTGTAGAACTTAATTATTTATTTCTATTTGTGAATTTTTTGACACCTCCAGGTGTCAAATCCGAGATCAACGACAACACCATGAAACCCAGGTATGAATCGCTACATCGGAGGCTAAGCAGAAGTTACTAACGCACCCTGGGTACATGACCTATCGCAAACATGGTCTATCATCTTAGGTCTCCATTTTCCGATCCGAACACGAGATGGCGAGCCTCAAACGTCCTGTCGATTGGTTCCGCACCTGGTCGCTACCTTTCACTACTCTCTCCGCGCCACACTATTGTGGCCTGAGGTCACGGTATACACAAGGTCTGGTTATTGCCACGTCGAAGTATTGAGAAAGATGCTTGAGACGCCCTGGAATAATTATCGGTGACCATCACTTCGGTGGTTCTATTTATATCTCTATCTTCTTTGAATTTAAATGAAGAGATTGGGATTTTAATATTTCCAGATTTCGATGTTGGGCTGGCGATCCTCATATTTGAATACTTCGCGTGCCTCTTTATATGCGTATATTTTGTGGTTACGTTATTTCCAGTATAAAATATAAATTATATAAATATTAATACTATAATATATATTTATATACATATATATGATTAATTATACTATTATGATTATCTTATATTATAATAGTCTTATTTAAATCTTCATCGGCATTTGAAAGAAATTAAAGAAATTGGTGATTGTGGAATTTATCTCGTTTGGATAAAAACTCAATTATTTGATTGAAAAATTAATTATTTTGTTAAAAATGTAACTATTTTGCAACAGAAGGCCTCTTTTCTATCGAAAATTCAACTACTTCGTTAAAAATTTTATTTCTTTTATTTGAAGGTTCCTCTCTTTCGTTGAAAATACATTTTTGAAGCTGACAATTAATCTACACCATTTTTGGTTAAAAAATCATGTATTTTGTAAACAATTTGTCTTTCTTTGTAGAAATCTAATTGCTTTATACAAAATTTATACATTTTGATTAATAATTACATTTTTCGGTTGAATCATCAACTGTAAATATTTTTTGGTTGCAAAGTCGTTTTGTTGTTAATGCAACTATATTGTTAAAAATTAAAACCATAATTTTTGGGTGAAAAATTCGAATATTCACTTAAAGTTTAACTACATATTTAAAAAATTAATTTTTTCTTATTAAAGATTCATAATTATAGTTAACAATTCAACTATTTGCCTTTAAATTAGGTTAAAAATTCAGCTTTTTTGTAGATAATACTCTTTTCGACTTTAAAATTTACTAAAATTAAAGTGAACTTTTTTAGTAGAAATTTAATCTTTTTGGTTGAAAATGTAATAGATTGGTTAAAATATGAACTGTACATCTTCTTGGGTTTAAAAGTCGATTATTTCACTAAGAGCTGAACTACTCTGTAATAAAAGACTTTTTTTAACAAGGTTTTATAATTATAGTTGAAAATTTAACTATTTGGTTGAAAGTTTAACTCTTTGATTGAAAACTCATATTTTCCGCTTAAGAAATTCAACTTCTTGTAGATAATTCGTCTTTTTGACTTTAAAATTAAATAATTTCGTTGAAAATTCATATATTTTGTTTGAAATTTGTCTTTTTTTGTAGATCATTAATTTTCTTCTTCGAAAATTCATGTTATTGGTTGACAATTCAACAACTTTGTTGTAAATAAATTTTTTCCGTTGAAAATTATTTATCTTTATCTGAAAATGTAACTATTATAAGATTGATTAAAAATTAATCGTATATATTGGGTAAGTTTGAAAATCATTTTTTTTATAGAACATTAATCTTCTTGATCAAAATTCACCTTTTCCCTTGAAAATTTAACAATTTTGTTGAAAATTCGTTATTTTCCTTGTTCAATTCAATTTTTTATCACAGCTTTTATCTGGAAATTGAACTATTCCATTTTTGGTTAAACTGTATCCTGTAAAGTGTATTAGTTCTTCTTCTTTATTCATAATGTGTCCCCTAAGGGTTTACATGACTTCCATTCCTTACAATCTTTCCGTTTACATCTATATATTTTTTACAATCTTAT
>NC_046657.1:130477943-130507711 GCF_010883055.1 Belonocnema kinseyi | reverse complement strand
TTTCTCATAAACTCCTTATCCTTTCTCTCTAATCCTGCTATATTCCAGTAACAAATCTTCCATTCTTCCCTACTTTCGTTTCTCATCTTTTTTTCCTTCTTAAAAAAATAAAATTTCGTTAATTTTCAGCAATATTTGACCGTTCATTTAAAACACTACTTTAAAAACAACTGTTAAAAACTACAAATTTGAACAGAATGGTTCGAAATAGAAAGCCTAGAACTGTTAAATTTGTAATGAGCTGAATATAAAGTTTAACGCTACAATTTTAATTAAAAGAAAAAGATTCAGAATTAATTTAAAACTTGAAATTATTTCAAATAATTTGAAACACTATTTAGACTTTTGCAGATTAAAAAAAAAGCTTTTTGAGAATTGTACAGTATTTAAAAAGAATAACAAAAATTGTTATGATTGCTAAGAACATTGAAAATGATTTTTTATTTTGACAAATAAATTTTAAGTGAGTATTTGAAAACATTTTAAAAATTAAAAAAATAAATCCGGAAGATTTTAAGGAAATTTTTTTATTTTGCAGTTTTTTTAATTTTAGGAAAAAATCTAATTGACAAGATATATGAATTTTTAACCAAAAAGTTTACTTTTTAACAAATTAAATTAAGTTTCTATCAAATAATTGGTGTTTTAAATAATACAATGTATAGGATAAAGTTTCAACAAAAAATTAAATAGTTCAATTTCCAGATAAAAACGATTAATTTTTAATCAGTCCTAGAATAGTTACATTTTCAGATAAAAAAATTTTTTAAATGATAAAATAAATTTTCAATAAAGTTGTTGAATTTTCAAGGGAAAAGGTGAATTTTCGTCCAAGAAAATTAATGATCTACAAAAAAGACAAGTTTTAAACAAAATACATGAACTTTAAAGGAAATTATTCAATTTTAAAGTCAAAAAGACGAATTATCTGCAAAAAGTCGAATTTCTTAAAGGAAAAATATGAGTTTTCAATCAAAGAGTTAAACTTTCATCAAAATAGTTAAAATTTCAACCATAATTATAAAACCTTGTTAAAAAAACGTATTTCTTCTACAAAGTAGTTCAACTCTTAGTGAAATAATCGACTTTTAAACCCAAAAAGATGTACAGTTCATATTTCAACCAAACAATTGCATAGTTGAATTTTCAACTATAATAACGAATCCTTAATGAGAAAAAATTAATTTTTTTACTAAGTAGTTCGACTTTAAGTGAATAATCGAATTTTCCACCCGGAAAATTATGATTTTAATTTTTAACAATATAGTTGCATTTACAACAAAACGACTTTGCAACCAAAAAATATTTACATTTGATAATTCAACCGAAAATGTAATTTTTAATCAAAAAGTATAAATTTTCCATAAATCAATTTAATTTCTACAAAGAAAGACGAATTGTTAACAAAATACATGATTTTTTAACCAAAAGTGGTGTAGATTAATTGTCAGCTTCAAAAATGTATTTTCAACGAAAGAGAGGAATCTTCAAATAAAAGAAATAAAGTTTTTAACGAAGTAGTTGAATTTTCGATAGAAAAGAGGCCTTCTGTTGCAAAATAGTTACATTTTTAACAAAATAATTAATTTTTCAATCAAATAATTGAGTTTTTATCCAAACGAGATAAATTCCAAAATCACCAATTTCTTTAATTTCTTTCAAATGCCGATGAAGATTTAAATAAGACTATTATAATACAAAATAGTTATAATAGTATAATTAATAATATATATGTGTATATAAATATATATAATAGTATTAATATCTATATAATTTATATTTTATACTTGAAGTAACGTAACCTCAAAATACACGCATTAAAGAGGCGCGCGAAGTATTCAAATATGAGGATCGCCAGCCCAGCATCGAAATCTCGAAATATTAAAATCCCAATCTTTTCATTTTATTTCAAAGCAGATAGAGATATAAATAGAACCGCCGAAGTGTTCCGACCGGCAATCGTGCACCTTCGAGTTTTCAAATTCAGAAGAGGAGACATGGATTGCGCGCGCAACCCAGGGATTTATATCGTCTGCTACCATATTCACACGGACATAGACGTGTCATAGTATTGGACCACGTCTCGTTTCAGATCTGGAATCACTGAATGATTATGTTCGGAGTCAGCAGTGGGAAAATCAGATTTGCACATGACACCGTCAGCTTATGCCATCCTTCGAACGGCATGTCACGGATACATGACATCGAAGAATCACGGACGACTACACGACCCTGACCTTATGAAACTCAGTGGCCTTAATTTATAATCGAATCCGGAGAATTGTGTTATTGCATCAACAAGTGACGTCATTGCCAGGGCACTCCAGCCAATAATCAGAAACTTGGCGCGAGTGGCATCATAGGTTGTCTGGTGGACTATCAACCTGGACTTCAATCAGGAAATTCAACTGTGACAGAGCACTACTACTAACTAAACCATCATACACAAAGGATTGTAAATCTCAGTAACTGGCGCCGTTTTCAATTTAGGATTGAATCAGAGATGTCTTCAATTTAAAAATTAAATTTTTTAAAAAGAACAATTAAAATTGTAACGTTGAAAGTTTAAAAGCTCTTGTATATGTTAACGATTCAAGGCTTTCTATGTCAAAAAATATCATCAAATAATTTCACAAAGCACCATGTGGGGTCGTGTGCGACCCCATACGGAAAAATTTATTCTGCAAAGAAAGTATCCGTTATGCCAATTTAAAAAAATTACTGGATACTCTCCAACTATTTTTTCAGTGTGAGGATATGGTTATATTATCATAAATCAGTCAATTTTCAATATTTTAACCTGAAAATCCAACCTGTAACTTGAAAAATATAGCTCTTTCAGTTAAAAACAACGGTAATAGCGCAGCTTCAAAAAGGGTAAAAAATGTACAATTCAATGCGATACAAATTACATATTTTAGACTGAAACAATATTTTGAAGAGCCTAGGGGGTTAAGCATGTTATGGAGAGAGAACGTAAAATAAAAGAAGTTTATTTTCTCTAAACTACTGAACTGATTTTGATGAGCGAAATGTATGTTACTGTCACCCAAAACACTATTCAGAAACAAAAAATTTTTAATTTTTAAAATAAATTTTAGAGTGAAAAGAATGCTAAAACAATTGAAAATATTCTTTAGATGTCAGTTTCGTCGTTTTCGATCGATCTGTGACTTCCCAGGCCTTGGGGCAATGTTGTGCGTCATACGCATTACACCTACGGCGCCCTGCGCTAGATTTTGTTTTCTTTAGCCATGAAGTACCCCTATAAAAATTTTGGTAAAATATATGTTGAACTAAATAATATGAGTATTTTTTCTTTAAAAAACTAGAGGTGTATCTCTAAGACATGACCTCAAAAAAATGTTTGAAATTTTTAAAACACTCTTTTCATCCCGATTTTTCATTTTCAAATTTGTTGTTTCTGAATAGTCTTTTGGGTTTTAGAAAATCAAATTGAGTTTTGTCGTTTTTGATTGATCTGTGATGTTCCAGGCCTTGAGGTAATGCTATTCGCTATACGCAATACACGTACGGAGCGGCGCCCTGGGCTAGATTTTGTTTTTTTTGTCATAAAGTACCCCTATGAAAAATTTGGGTAAAATAAATGCTGAACTAAATAATATAAGTATTTTTTTCTTTAAAAAACTAGAAGTGTATCTGTGAAAACTGACATCTAAAGAATGTCTGCAATTTTTAAATATTCTTTTTGCCCAATTTTTTGTTTTAAAAATTTCAATTTTTTTCTCCCTAGTCTAATAGGTGACTATAACATATTTCGATCACCAAAATCAGTTCAGTAGTTTTCGAGAAAAATAACTTTTTTTATTTTAATTTCAGCCTTCCTAACTTTACTAAAATAACTTTTTTGAGTTATCCTTTGGAGGAATGTTATGTCACACGAAAGCCCACCCATAGTGGTAATATTAAATAGTTAAGTGCAGGGGAAACTTTCGCATGCTTACGCGCCTGGGCCCTTTAATGAAAGCTGATAATTACGGATATATTATCATGAAGTTATTTATAGGTTAAAAATAATTTATATAGTTTCAATTTTTTACGGATTGAGAATCGTTTTTGTCAAATCAGTTATTATTCACTTTTGTATACTTCAAGATAAAGTACATACAGATAAAGTAGAAGACAGTTAACGAATTTTTCAAGAACACGAAAATTCTTTATTCGTTTTTGTTCATCTGGAGGACTTTTTATAAAAAATGGAATGCTTGTCTAAAACATTACCAAACTCTGCTGAAAAAAATTCGAAGAATGATGTTTTTAGATTATATTTCAATGTTTCTATGACTTCTTTTATATTTTCAATGAAGTCTACCATTCGTTATTAAAAATGAGATGAGATTTTAAAATAAAGTGGCATATCCTAAAATGGGTGACTAGTCAAGTAATGCTTCGACATGTTATTTTTCCCGTGCAGTGTAACCACTGGAATCTGTTATAAGTGAAATGAAGCTTTATTATAAAACGATTAACTGATTTTTTGCAGAAAGAATAAGATATTGGATTCGAAACTGATAAAAACATTTTGTTTTTAAGATGAGGCCTGCTTAGACGGGTGAAAATGTTATATTTAAAACCAGCATTTGATTCTGCTAATACTTTTAGGGAGTGGATAGACTGCCGGTACTGTCAAAAAAGGTCCCTGTCAGTACCGGCAAAAAAGTGTTCTGTCGGAACCAGCAATAAATTTATCGGCCGGTACCGTCAAAAATCACATTTTTAACATACTGAAGGGATTGTCAGACATTTTCGATTAAAGTTACGTGATTTTAGAGGTATTTTTTATAATCGGTTTCCGTTCCCCTTTCCAACGGCTAATGGGGTTGGGAAGGTACCCTTTTGAACGGTATCAAAAATAATTTTAGTCAAACCCCTACCCCTTTCCAAGGTTTCGTGAGGGCGCAAGGGAACCCATTTGACCGATCATAAAAATCATGTTGATCAAACCCCTCACCCTTTCCTAGGTATCGTGTGGACGGCAAGTCATTTCTTTGAACGTTCACAGAAACAATTTTCGTAAAATCCTTCCCCCTTTCAAATGTCTCATGGAGGCGGGGAGGTACACCTCCGAAAGATCACATCAATAATTTTGGTAAAATGCCTTCCCCTTTCCAAAGTCTCGTGGGGGCGGGAAGGCATCCCTTTGACCGGTCAATGAAATCATTTTGATTAAATCCCTACCCCTTTCCAAGGTCTCATGGGGGCGGCAAGACACCACTTTAGCGGTCACTGAAATAATGCTGACAAAACACTTGCCCCTTTCGGATGGCTCGTGGAGGGGCGGGGGGGGGCAAAAAATCACGTTTTCAAACGGTTGGATAAATCATGCTGATTAAACGCCTCCCCTTTCTCAAATCTCATGGGGGTGGACGGCATCCCTTTGACCGGTCACAGATATAATTTCAGTAAAGTCCCTACCCCTTTCCAAGGTCTTTTGGGGGCGTGAAGTCACCCCTTTGGCCAGTCACAGAAACCATGTGAGTCCAATCTCTTTCTCTTTTCAACGTCTCATGGTAGTTTGAGGGCTGCCCTTTAACCCATCACAGAAATAAAGTTGGCCAAGCCCCTTTCCCTTTCTAAGGCCGCGTAGGTCGGGAAGTCACCTCCTTGACCAGCCACAGAAATTGTGTCGGTCAAACACCTTCACCTTTACAAGGTCTCGTTGGGACGAAAAGTCATGATGTAATTTCTAGTAATATTGATGGAGGCTTTTAAGCACAATTCAGAAAAAAATTGGTTAAAATTGTTTATTTAATAGTAGTTATTTAAAGGTTTTGTTCTTCCTTTCTCTTTTGGGGAAAGTTAAAATTTTTATTTAATCATAATGATCAAGGGCTCATTTTCTTCTTTGAAGTATTCGCTAAATTTCTATTTGGTTGATTATATTTTTAAGAATTAATTAGGAAATCATACAGTTATTATTGTTGTAAACAACTATAGTTTGAATTTTAATTAACTTTACCCAAATCGAATTGTATAGAATTCTACAAAGAATAAAATGATGCCTTGATTATTAGGACTAAATAAAAATTGTAACATTTCCCTAAAAAGAAAGGAAGAACTGAACCTTTAAATAACTACTGTTAAATAAACAATTTAAATTTGAATTATTTTTTTCTTAAGTGTGCTGAAAAGCCTGCATCAAGATTTACAGAAATTAATAATAGATATTTTTTGTCGATTTTATAAATAATGCTAAAGCTAGGCAACTTTTGAGATTGATTGTACAAATTTAGAAAGGGAAATATTTGCATTTTTGTACTCAAAAGACAGGTCACAAAAATAATCTTAATCAGACAGCCACTAGTTTCCGACATCTCGTGGGGGCCGAAAGCCGTCCTTTCGACTGGTCACAGAAATAATGTTGATAAGACCCCTGTCCCTTTGAAACGTCCTGGAGGGGCGGGAAGTCACTCTTTCGACTGGTCGCGAAAATGATTCTAGTCAGGCCCCTACCCCTTTTTCGTTTCTTTCGGGGTGAAACGCACCCCCTCGGTTTGTCACAAAAATAATGTTAATAAAATCACTACTCCTTTCCAAGGTCCCTTTAGAGTGGGAAGACATACCTTAAAATGGTCACATAAATAATGATAAGCAAACCATTTCTCGGCGTCTCGTCCGGGCGCAAAGTCACCCCTATGACTGTTCAAAGAAATAATGCTGGTCAAAACCCTCCCCTTTCTTGCATTCCTTCGGCGCGGAAGATATCTTTTCGGCTGATCACAAAATTATGTTAATAAAATCACTACCCCCTTTAAACGCTCCATGCGTTTAAAACTGGTCACAGATATAATCTTAATAAAACATCTATCCCTTACCAACGTCTGCGGGTAGTTTACTGCCCAATCTTCTCGCAAGGACCACCTTTTGGCCCTGAAAAGCGGATCCGACGCATTTTTCCATAGCTTTGTTCGCGACTCGAATTCTGATCAACTAATTTTTACTCTCGCTCCGCAAATTTCACTTTCGCCCCGTAAATTTTACTTTCATCCCGATAATTTTATTTTCGCTCTACTAATTTTATTTTCTCCCTGCTGGCAATTTCGGTCGAGTTTAAAATAAAAGCAAGATATAGCAGGGTTACGACGAATCTTCATTTAAAACATTCTTCGATTTTTTCGGAAAATTCTAATTCCCCCCACCCTCCTTCCTTCTTTCCGTAACAAAACGTAAAAAATTCTCTCGACTCTTACTCTTGAAATGATTTCTTTAAGTTAACATTAAAGTATTATTTTGATTAGCTCTAAGCTTCCGCTGTCGTGTTTTCTAAACTCTGCTACGCCCTAAAATTACCTTATAGAATCCAGTTCGATTTTAAATCTTTAATCGTCAGCGAGAGTATTCTTATCGGGAAATTAAAAATATCATAATAAAATTAAAAATTATAATAAATAGCATTCTTCAAGCCAAATATAAACTGTAATGTGACAAACGGCAATACTGTGATAAATTTTCTGTAGTATTTCAAATATTCAGCGATATGCCTGATAGCAAAAGGGTTTCCCTAAATATTCCTAGATCATTCCAATAGAAGGTTCAGCGAATTCCAAGAAAAAATTTAGGAAGTTTTCCGGAAGTAGTTTAATGTCCGCGTATTAAGAAAGATTCCCAAGAAAGTTCCGGCTTTTTATTCGTAAGAAGTTTAATACACGAATACTTCCTACTTCTAGGAACGTTCCGAAACATTTTTAGGTATTCTCCGAACTTCTCATTGGAATCTTCCGAATAATTCTGGAAATTATAGAATAATATTTCCACATTATCAAAATAATTAATTAAGGTTTTAATTATTAAAATCATCTACATCATATAATTTATTCATTTTATTACTTGAAATAATTCTAAGAAATTAATCTTCAGTTATATTATATACAAAGGTTTATTTATAAGTACGGAATTCACAAAAGTTAATTCGTGAATAAAATCGCGTGACAGTATGTATTTTATTTTTAAGGCGATTACTCACCTATTAAGAAAGCCAACGCTAATTGATTCGTCATTTCAAAAAATGAACCTCAAAAAAAATTTTTGCCAATTACAATTTTTCTCGGAAAAAAAAAACTTGTGAACTAATGATCGTTGACAAAAAACTGGATACTTGCAGAATTATGACAATCGTTTTTATTGTCAGCTTATAAAGCATTGCTGCAAACACGAGGAGTAGGTTATCGAGGTTCGGCGCAAATGTTTTTCAAAAAAGTTAAATATTTCGACTATAGGATACTTAAATACATCGAAATGTTCCATTTTTCAAGTGCCCGTAAGGATGCCGAGTAATTTGTAGAGGTACGGCGAAAATATAAAAAGTTTCAATATCTGGCAATGTGTGATTTATCATTTCAAAAAGAGAAAATATTTTAAGAGAAAAAGCGTGATGATCCAACAATGATAGAAAATTGCAATCACCTTTTAAGATAGTATGTTTCAATTTTTGGCATAGAATTATGATTGATTAATTTTCAATTCACTGAATGGGTTCTTATTTAGGACCTTATTTAGGACCTTATTTAGGACCTACTTTACAGATTCCAGCGCCTACTAAGGTAGGAGTTACGGATTCAAAGTAGAACCTAGATTTCGACTCGGTAGACTTTCTTTATTAGGCAAAAAATATTTACAAAAATTAGTAGAAAATTCTAAGCAGTTATTATTAAGAACTATATATAATAATTTTGAAAAAAGACTAACATGAGCACAGTCAAAAATCAAAAAGTTTAAAGTATGTCAAGGTGTAACATTTTTATCTCCGTAGAAACAAAAATAAGGTCATGTTTTGAAATTGTGAGCGTGACCTAGTCTATCTCCAAGTCAAAAACACTAGCTTCTCATTGTTTGAACAAGGTTCAGAAAAATCAAAATTTTACAAATATCATGGATCAGTATAGGATCAAAATAAATCAATATATTGATTAGGCATATTCAGCATCCTCTTATGCTAAATTTCAACAGAGGTCTGCTTTCGAATTTTTTACTTTTGTGTAATTTCCTCATTATTCATAGAAATTTTCTACTATTTAGAAAATTTTCTAAAAATTATTTTTACAAAATAATTCAACTTTAATAAGTGCGTAATTAGGCCACCAAAAATATCAGAAAATCAGTTATTCTATTGAGATATTTTCGCTAAGTTCGTAGTGAAAGGTAACAAAGTGCAGCGTACGTACCAGGATTATTCTCCGCATTCACAAGAAATATTAATAAAACAAACAAAAAACGTTAAAATTTGAATTTTCTTGGTCCTTTTTAATAGAAAATTCACCTTTTGGTAGAGAATCTGTCTTGTTTTATTTCGACTGAAATATTTTTTATTTAGCAGTCTATTTATATATTTTTGGTTCAGAATCCATTTCCAAATTCTGCTATTTGGTTCAAATATATAACTGTATTGTGTACCATTTGGCTTTCCAAATAAAAAGCTAGTCCTTTTGGATGAAAAATTCTTCTCTTGGTAGAAAGACTTCTTCTTTTGTTCAAGCGGATTTCTTTCTTACTAAAAGTCTACTTTAATATTTTTTGCTTAGAATGAAACTCTAATCGGGCCAAGATTTAAATATTTTTTTGGAAAATCGAACTATTTTTTAAAAAGTGATCTTTTTGGTTAAAGAGTAATTTTTGTCGGTTAAAAGTTCATTCTTTTTATATTAAAAGTCTAAAATTGTACTTTTAGTTCATAATTAATATATTTTGGTTGAAAATTGCACTTTTTGGTTTCTGAATGAATTATATTCTTGAAAATGCAACTTTTTGTTAACATGGCTTCTATTTTGGTCGAAAATTCATCTTTTGGTTGAAAATTCATCTTTTATGATTAAAAGTTAATTTTTTCTAATTAAGAAGACTGCTGAAATATTTTCGGTCCCGAATTCATCTCTATTATTTTAGAATTATATTCTTTTGTTGTAAATATAAATATTTAATTATTGATTGTTTAATTTGAAGAATTGTGTATTTCTTGATAGAAAATTTAAGTTTTTGGCAGAAAATTTAAATATGAGGTTAAAATTTCCATTATTAATTAAAATATTTGGTTAAAGGTTTCCTTGAAAACTCAAAATTGGGTTAAAAATTCATATATTAATGATGTTTCTACTACCACCATAAACATTTCAGGACTGCTGCATAAAAATGATTTGTTAAAAATTAATTTTGTTAATTAATAATTTAACTGCATTTCTTGTCATTTTTATTTAAACATTTAATCTTTTTGATTTAAAAATAATTTTGTTGACTTAAAATTGAACTATTTTATTGAAAATTGAATTTTTGTCAGAAACTTGTTCCTCTAACTGAAAATATTCAATTTTCTTTTTTGATGAAAATGTATCTTACTTTATTGGAAGTGTGTTTTGTTTTTGGTAGAAAATGAACCTTTTTTGAAAATTTAATTATCGGGTTGAAAGTTCCATTAAAAGTTAAAGATATTTGGTTGGAAATTAATGTAATTTACAAAAATTATTCTTTTTTGTAAATAATTAATCTCTTGGATTGAAATTTTATTTATTTAGATGAAGCTTAATCTTTTTATAGAGAATAAATTATTTGAATTTAAAATTAAACCATTCCATTTCATGCGGATATTTTCACTTTTTTATAGAAATGAAATCCTCTTGGTTGAAAATTAATCTTTTTTTTTTTTTAAATTAAACGATTTAGTTTAAAAAAATTATTTTTTGATAAAAAGCTTATTTTTCTGAAAACAACAATATAAATACAAAATAGAATTTGCTGAAAAGTTTTCATCTTTTGACAAAAAGTCACCTTTTCACTTTTTCCAATAAATATGCAGCTATTCCATTTTTTCTAAAAAATAGATTTTTTTAGTTGAAAATTCACTTATTTTAATTTGAATTTTTTTTTTAGGTGTGTAAATAAAAAAAAAGCATTCAGGTAAACCATCCGTTATGAATTGTATTTTTATGTAGGGTTAATAAGAAAATTCATATAGAAGAAACAATCAATTAAAAAAGTTTTATGTAAATTTCTTATACGGACAATCTGAGACTTTATCTTTGGGCACAAAATAAGCGAATAAGCGAAAAAAATTTATTTTTTACCTCGAAGCTGTATTTTTTATGAACATTTTATAATATATGCAATGGCGTTATCGTGCTTACAGACAGACATACAGACATAAATACAGGCATTCATGAAGACATAAAGAGAGAAGCATTCGTAAAAACCATTCGTAAAAACGGATTCAGGGGTCTCAATACGTGGACATTTGACAAAAACTGGGGGTTCAAATTTTACATAAATCAACTGTGATGAGAATGTAAAAATTCACCTCGCTATAGCATTGGAAATAATGGAAACAAACTTCTATAGTTTTCTATAGATTATAATATTTATAATATTTAATATAATATTCATAATTATTATAAATAATAATAAATAATATTATAAATAATAAGTATATAATATAATATTTATAATATTTCCATAGATTCATAATTTCAATACTTGTAAGCTTTTGTCTATTAATTTCAATAATATTCTAATAATGAGACAAGAGCTTTCAGGAGAACCTGTAAATCTTAATTAGTGGAAATTTTACTAACTGGACTTTTTGATAAAAAGATAAACGTTTATTTAAATTTTTCGGCCCATTGACCTTCAAAAATGGACTTGCTGATTCTAATTTTAACACAATTTTCTTCAATCTAACCCTTTAAATCTAACATTCATCCACGCCTTATCTCTAAACCCACTCGATATTATTGCCTTGCCTTTTTAACTTCTCCTTGCCTTATACGCCTGTCCCTATTTTCTTGCTTTGCCGAGTGGTATAAGACCACTCACTCTTATCGCCTTGCTTTCCTCGCTTTGCCTCACGCCGCACGCATGTTCCTACTTTCTCGCTTTTCCTCACATTGACAAACCCTATCTATTTACAATTTTTACTTCTCCATTTCTCTTCCTCCTCCCTTCTCTCATTTCTACGAGCGCTCGCTCTTATCGCCTTGCTTTCTTTGCCTCACCTTACCTCGCACGCACGTCCATACTCTATGGCTTTGCCTCACATTGCCAAACTCTGCCTATTTACAATCTTGATTTTTCCATTCCTCTTTCTCCTTCAGTCTCTGTTCCTCTCCGTTTTACCGAAAATCCTCTTTAAGCTTGCTACAGTCCTTTTATTCCCCCTTTCATGTATCACAACCTCCATGCTTATCCCACTCGTCTCCACATTTTCACACTCCTCCAACAAGAGCTCCAGTCTTGCATTTTTCTTCCCGCACAATTCACACATCCTTCTTTCCCTAGAAAGCTAGAATCTTTTGAAATCCTCTATGCGCCCGCATATCACTCACGCTATAAGCTTCTGACAAATATTGCGGCCTCTCCCTTGTCATAATGCACTCATAGTTCCTGTTAAATCTTAAATCTATTATTCTCTCCTTCTGGGCTACCTTCTCTCACTTTTCATGCCGTTTTTCCTAACAAACTCATATACCTTTTTACCTCGTAGATCCTTCTCACTTCATCCATCTGCAGTCCATTCGTTCTAGAATATATCTAGCTTTCAACCTGCATCTTCCCGCCCCCTCTTCTGTTTAACTTCTTCCACCTACTCCGTATCCCTTCCGAAAATATAATTAGGCGCATTCTTTGCCAAACCCCAGTGTCTATCTTACATCTTACGATCACATCTCTTGTATCTTATTTATTTCCACCCTTTTCTTTTACCCCCACGCTTCCACTCGATTTGTAGCATCTGGCAAAATAATGCGTGTATTTCTGAAAAAGGATTATTCTTTTCATCTCTCTAGTAGCTTAATGGAAAAGCACCCGGGGCGGCAATCGGAAGTTGTGTGATACGATTCCCAGCGGAGCAAAGAAGAAAATCTTTTTTTAGAACAAATTTATCAACAATAATTTTTTATTTATAACTCTATCTAGTCTAAAAAGACGTTAAGAATTTATATTATTCTCTGCTGATGATACAGGTTACTTGAAGTACATTTTTATGCTAAAGGGAATATTTATTTCGCAAGACAAAAAATTATGACATTGGTGGTATACATTTGAGTGTTTTATTATTATAATTATTACATTCATATACATGTATTTCTCATTCTAAAGTGTAAAATTGTAGCCCAGTTACAAAATTTACAATTCGAGGAAGCACACGAATTTTCTTACATTGCATTGGATCAAACTTTTGTCGGGTATATTCTTGCCCACCTGGCATATACCTCATGCAAAACAGATTGTTTTCTTCGGATGCGGGATGTTCGGTCTGATCGCAGATACACCTTACGATGTTGGTAATTACCAGTAATTAACAGGAAACTTGAAAAAGGGATAATTCTTTAATTTCTCGTAGTAAACATATGTTTTTAACCGAATATTATAAACTGTTAAAAAGAAGATGAAAATAGTTTGGAGTATCTTGAAATAAATTTGGAAATTTCAAAACTTCTTAATAAATCTGACAGAAATCACTATACACTCGAACTCCAAAGTTACGAGAAGTAAGTAAGTCGGGAAATATAAAGATATGACCCTAAAAGGAGCTCCCACTCCTGCGACGCTTAGATTTTAGGGGTAATGCGTGATAACGCACAAAGCCTACTACGCACAGGCGCACGTCGAATTCACGGCAGCACGCAATCGTGCGCACCTGAATCAAATGAGGCAGGAGTAGAGCGGAAAATATTTCGTTCTCTGCGTTGGAGTCGGGACGCTCGTATCTGTAGAGCACTCTTATCTTTATAAAATCGCATCTTTGGAGTTTAAGTGTATTTTCAAATGAATTTACATTAAGAATTATTTTGAAATTTTCCTTAATGTTTCAATTGTCAATGGTGGAAAATTACGATTTGGTTTTAAAGTTGTAAGTGTAGTTTTGAAAGCTTTTTATTTTTCACTAACTTTTTTGGAAGACAAAAAAAATTAATATCATAAGCTCTTATGAAAATAATTTATTATAGTTCTATTTTTTAAATAGTTTTAAAATTTGAGTATTTTGTATTTGAAAATCGTGCCAAAAATGTTAAAGTTTCAAGATCCTAGAGACTTATGTTGCCTTCTTTGCACCATTTTTACTGGATTTTATTTCATATTATGCACCTTTTTTGTGCGAAAATTTTCAAGACAATTGAATTGGTGACCTAATTAATCATAATAATATAATCTTATTCTCATGAAAATTTTTTCTTTAAGACATTAAAGAATTAAACTTTTTCACCGCAAATGAGAGTCATTATTGGAAAATTGTTCTCATTACTTGGTATTACCGAACGCTCCCCATTAATAATATGGAATCCAACGTCTAAGACTTCCACGTTTCAATATATCTTGCCTCACCTTTTCTTCGCCCTCGGCAGTGTCGCATCGACCCTCGAATATTTCTTCTGCCTCCCTGTAAACTATTAATACACTGCTAAATAATTATTTTGTAACTTAAAAAAAAAATCTCAGAAGTATGTTTTCGAGACGTAAGTCTCAGTATTTAATAATATGTATTGCAATGTTGCATAAGAAAATATTTCAAATAATTTTAAATCGAACTCTAAACATCGAACTTCTAAGTCAAGCATGTTAAGAATTGAAATAGAAAGTAGACTGTAGTTGCCAGCTTATTATTAGATATTATTATTATATTATTTATTAAACATAACTTTTTAATTTCGATTTTTTGTAGAATCTACAGAAATGACAGTTTTTAAGAATCAGTTACTTGTTATTGTGAAAAAATTTTCTTTGACGTTATATTTGTTTAAATTTATGATTTTTGTGCTTTATGCCCTTTTGTGATAGGTGGGAGGTTTGAAAAGATTTTGTTGAGATCTTAAGAAATTATAGCTTCCTACTCCAGTTCGTTCACAAAAAATTAATACTCAGATAAAAATTTAATTTCTTAAATTTTAATTTTTCAGTAGTATTTAGTACCATATACTGTACATAAGAAATTAATTTTTAATCATACTTAGCAACTTTTCAGCACTAGCCATTTTAGATTTTCAATTATTAGGTATTTTTGTCTTCCTAAAAATTTGATGCTGAGAATTTCTAAAAGTAAAGCATCAAATTCTTTTGAGAAATAAGCCTTGCAAATTCCCCACTGAAATCTTATATTTATAGAAAGTAAATAAATTTTCTAAATTAATCTATCAAATGATCACCAGAAAATATAAAAACTTTTTGTTAATACTACTCACAGCGAGGACATCTTAACATGTAGCAATCGACTGATTTTTTTTCCTTTGTCTTATATTCACCACTTATCAATAAACATATTGGAACCTTAATAGGCACCTGTAAAAAAAATGGTATTTACTGCAAAATATGATACCTTAAATCTGACGGTGGATTATAGAGGTGCGAAAAGAAGTTCTTTAATACGACAAAATTCTATTATTACAAAATTTATTTTAATATTACAGAATACTAAAACGTCACAAATTTGTTCTTTTGCAATTGCTTGAAAGCCCCAACGATCCTTACTAATTTAAATTTACAATTTCAGGTCATGTGATGAGTGGGTCACGTGACGAGGTTCCTACTTTACCGACAGTTTTTTTATTTCCTAACTTATTTTACATGAAGCGCCACATCAACTTGAAAATTTAAGATGATAAATGAGAAGCAATAAGAAAGGTGGGTCTGCTCCTATAGTTATATAATTGTGAAAAAAGTTTTTTTGTAAATAAATTTTTTTCATAATTATTAAAATGTAGAACCAGGCCCACCTACCTCAATGCTTCTGATTCATTGTCCCAAATTTTCTACTTGATGCAGTTCTTCATGTGAAAATAAGTTAGGAAATAAAAAAATTGGCGGTAAGGTAGGAATCTGGTCAAGTGACCCATTCATCACATAGCCCTAAAGTTTTTTTAAAATTCTTAGTACGGGAACAAAAATTTTCGTAAACATTTCTTTGTTGGCTTTTCTGTGCATATTTTTGTGCAGTTTAGAAATTACCCTGTGGAACTAGAAAACAGTAACTCAATTCGAGATTTGCAATTGATTCCTAAATTATTTTTTATTTAAATATATTTTAAGGAAATACAAGACGGGTGCCGGAATCCAAAATTTGCCTACTGCATCATTGCTTTGTACGATGGTATTTCAAAAATAATTAATTGTTTAAAATGAACTAATTTTAATATGTGGCTTTTTTCTGTGAGAAAAATACCTTTGAGCCGCATACAGTTTTACACATCAGTTTTTCATATATATTCTGCAAAAAATATAATTTTAATTAAAAAAGGTACTTTTTATTAAAGTTAATATAGTTTGTAAATTTTTGCCTCACAATCTTCGTACATCCTAAATAACTTCCTAAGTTAAATTGTTTCTGAAAAAAGATCTTCTCCTTTCTAGTCGGTAAAGACGTTAAGAAATTCTGTTATTCTCTTATGATAATGCAGATTCCTTGAAAAATGTGTTATGTAACACCTGAAATAGTAAGGCGTGTATTTCTGAAAAAAGGATTCTTCCCTAGATCTCTCTAGTAGGTTAATGGGAAAGCACCCGACCGGCAATCGGAGGTTCTGTGGTTCCATTTCCAGCGGAGCAAAAGAAGAAGATCTTTTTTCAACGAAAATTTAATTGAAAAATTTTTTAATTTCTAACTCCATCTAGTCTATAAAGACATTTAGAAATTCTGTTAGTCTCTGATAATAATACAGGTTTCTAGGAGTACTTTCTATGTTTTTTCGTTTTATTCTCTTATTTTTAAAAATTTTTGCCATTTTAGACATTATTTTGTTGCCCATATTCATTTAAGATTTTACTTTAAATTGAGATTCTCCGGTGCAACTTACCACAGCTGACGATACTCCTTGGCCGAATGGAGGAATCTAGATTTGAAGAATAAAGATGTATTGGGGACCGTACTTTAATTACGTAAAGGATTAGAGGCCCTCTTCTAGACCCTGTTCCCCCACCAACCCCTTTAACAAGCCTAAAATAATATACTTCCCCCCTCCCTTCCATTTTCTCATTTCCCCTGACCAATAAAATTCAAATATCAGCATTTTAATCTTGTTATATTTTTAACATTGAATCTTTTATGAACGGAATAAAACAATAAGACACAACTTGAAAGCTTGAAAATTTATTCACTTATTTTAAAACAATTGATATCATAAAAGATGTCTTTTTAACGAAATACTGGCATTTTCAAGGAATTAATTAAATGTCCAACGAGAGTGTAATTGATATTTAAACCGAAAGAAATGAAAATTTTTTTATTTTCGATTAAAAACATAAATTTTATACTAAAAATATTAATTGTCTAAACAAATATTTCGAAAAAATTTACTTAAATTATATTAAAAAAAAAGAATTAGCAAAAACTGTTCATCGACAGAATGTTCCCAATTTTATTATTCTAAAAACTATTTATAGCATACGCAGCTTTTGGTTTATTTGTAAAAAATTAGATGAAGAGTATATAAAATAAAATTTCTAGAAAAGTGACACAATATACCAAAAAATGAAAAAAAAAGTTGTTCATCCAAAAATTATATACAAATTTGTAATAAACTCGCGTTATAAAAATATATTAAACATAAAAAATAAACACTTTTTTGCGAAAAAAAAGTCTGCTGTCTGATTTGCATCCAATTATCTCAATGGATTGAATGAAATAAGGAAATATTGATGATAATAATTATGCATCATTGTTATAAATAAATCATAATGCGTAGCTTATTTATAAATAAATTAACTTAAAAAATATAAAATTCTCATCATTTTGCAAAAAAATTGTTTCTCTCCTCATATGTGTCGTAATGGTTTATTAAAATTATTCTACTAAAAAATATTATTAGCAGTTTAAATTTTTCCTTTTATAAATAATTCGTGTTAACAAATGGAAAATGGGCATCTTTTTTACAGAAAGAAAATATCTATTTGCCTTATGTACATGCTCAAATTCTAATTTTATTTGATGATCAATATATCTAAAGATAAAAGCTGAGAAATTAAATACTTCAGAAAAAAAAACCCTTTTTTTACGTTCTTTAAAAAATAAACTAAAAGCTGTGGAAAATTCGTAATATCGTTCCTTACGTCTGTTAGTAATCTAATGCTCTTCAGTTATACAAAATATCTTCAAAGTCGATTAAACACAATGAGTCAAATTCATGTTGGCCAATCAAAAAAATAAATAATATATACGATTTATTTTATTTGTGTCTGTCATCTATAATTGATTAATTTATTTAAATCGTTTTAAAATTTGTGTATACTCTTATTATTTAAAATTTGGTCATCCTCAAATTTTATATTGATTAATCTTTCAATATTAGGAAATAAAAAACAAGGAAGGTAAACGTGCATTTTACCCGTTTTAAATGCACAGAAAAAATTTTTTGTATATTTAGCCCATTTTTAAGTTTCAAGAAATTGCAATATCATTGTTTCGAACAAAGTTAAATCTGTTAAACAATCTGATTATTTTGTTGCAATTTCCTGATTTCTCATGCTTTTCATTTCTTTAATTTTTTTTTAAATTACTATTTACAATCGTAAATTACTTCAAAGAATTTTACAAAATTAGTACTTTTTTAATAAGTAGTTACTAAATAATAATATTCTATTAAATAAATAAGAATATTATATCTAAAAAACCGAAAGTTTTCTAAATAAGTTTTACGCTGTCTCTTGGTTGTAATTGTTATTTTTATATTATTTTTTTTCTTTTAAAACAATTTTCCTCTTTTCCTAATTAATTGTCAGAAGCTTCCCTTCATTTCCATTTTTCTCGTTTTTTGCTTGAATATAAACTGAATTAATAGAAACAAATACAAAATTCAAATATTTTTAGTTAGAGGTTTATTCTTTTTAATTGAAAATTTTACATAGTATTTTATTTTTGGTACGCAATTTATCTCATAAAAAACTCTAGTATTTAGTTGAAAACTCATGTGTATATTTTGTAGACATTTTTTTCTTTTTTGACGGAAAATTAATCTTTTTGTTTAAAAATTTATCTTTTTGGTACAAACTTCAACCATTTGGTTGAATGCTGAACAATTTTGTTATCAATTGAATTTTCTCAAAAAATTCGTTTCTTTTGTTGAAACTTGAATTATTTTGTTGGAAAGTCGTATCTTTTCCTTCTAAATTAATTTTTGCAGTTGCAAAATTAATTACACAATTTTCAGTTTGAAATTCAAGTATTATGCTTTAAAATTCGCTGTTTTTGGTTGAATTTACCTTTTTTCTATTTAAGTTAAAATCATTCTTAGTTAAAATACAAACTATTACATTTATCGTTGAGAATTGATTTTTGTTTTTTCTTCTTTCAAAAAAAAAATTTTAAGAATACTTTAACTTTTAACTTCGCAGTTACTTTGTCAATTTAAAACTGTCAGTTTTCAACGAATTAGTTCAACTTTCATCTACCGAGATCAATTTTCAACTAAAAAATATGAATCTGAAACAAAAAAGTGGTTTAAACAAAATAGTGGAATCCTTAAGCAAAGAAGATTAATTTTTAATCCAAAGGTTGCATTTTTATCCAGGATGGATACAATTGCAACTAAAAAAGATAAAGTTTAAAATTAAAAATATCAATTCTCCAGGAAATAACGGAATTTTGATACTAAAATATTTCGGGTGACTTTTTATCACCAAAATATCAATTTTTAGTAAAATGTCCATTTTGTAGGAAAATAGCTGAATTTTCAGCCAAAAAAGATGGTTTTTTTTAACAAAATTGTTGAATTTTCAAACAAATTATTAAATTTGCCACTAAAAAGATAATCTTTAGAAAGAAGCTATTGCACAAAAAATACAAGGGAATTAAGTTTCTAAAAAGAATGTTAAATCATGGTTACCGCAAATCTTAATTTAAAAAATTCTCTAACTTTTGCCTAATGATTTATTTTCCCTTGTCCTTAATATTCAAAGAGCCTTTGCAATATTTTTGTTTTAAACCCCTAACCTTTTCTTGACCAATAAAATTTCCTGAAATGGTAAAAATGGTTTTTAAATGTTTTTTAACATAAAGAAGTTTCAATTAAATTAATCGAATCCTGCTCTTAATATATGATCAAACAGATGTTTGTTTAATTTTTAAAAAAGTAAGAAAATATCCTTGATTAAAGTAAAGCTTACCGGCGCAATGATACTCTTATCCGTAAGGATACTCTTATTCACATTTATACTCGTATCCAGGGCCAAAACTGAAGCCGACGTGGCTTTAAACATAAAAAATAAACATACTTATTTATTACACCGAAAAACATTGTTCTTGAATCAAGTAAATTTTACTTGATTCAAATCAATCGCAGGTATGAATAGGGACAATAGAATATGAGTGTGTTCCAAATAAATAAATACTTGCTACCGTATCCCGTGTAGAAGTTTCCCCGGTTGGCCCTACTACAACAAGGTTTCTGGTTGGATCCCGGACGGGCTACCCCTGGCTGGGTTTCATGGACAGGAACCGGTCGGGAGACGGTCGAGCTATATCTTTCTCGAATTACCAAGCCGGGAGCCGGCCGGTTACTGGCCAGGCCAACCCTGGTTATATTTCATGGTTGGGAGCCGACTGGGCACTAGTCAGGTTAATTTTTTTCTAAAAATTACACATTTTTAAGAGCTGTGATGTTATCAAAGACGTTATTATGGATAATACATGAACTGTAATTTTAAAAGTATAATTTAAAGATTTATTAGACCAGTGAAACATAAATAAGCTGTTTTAAAATGTTTAAAAAAACATTACATTTTCTGAATGCTTTAACTCATTAAATAAAACTGTTATAAATTTTTGTATGTGCATCAGCAGGAATTTTACAATTTTAACTATTTTCACACAATGTTTAGTCTGCACACTTTCAAATTTACCGCCATGTATATTCTCTTCTGCGTCTGGAGACTGCGTAGACATTGACTAATTTTCAGTTTCGCACTTCAAGCAAGGGTGCACATTGCACTCACATCGCCTCATTTCTTCGAAGTTTGCAAATAAAATCGAGATCCATAATTAAAATCAACCTTGTTTCGGTAATCAATTTGAAACCCCCAATTAGTTCGCGGATAATTATTAGTTTTAATTAAATTATACTGTAGTAAATACATTTTTTTCTGTGTACCTTCCTAACCTAAAATCACCACGTGGTTTCCAACGTGAAACAATTGCTACGAGGTTCAATTATAATTGGTTAAAGATCTACCCCAATTTCCATGCCAGAATTGGTAAACTTGATTTACCCTTTAAAGTTCACCGTATTCTTTACGATCAGCCTTTAAAGACAAAACAAGTTACCGATTTCTCGCCTGAAGCAATATTTTTTAACCGCTTCGTGGCCGGATTCCCGACATATTCTACTGATTTACTAGTTTTTATCAAGGTTTTTCAACAGCACCACTTCTCTGTATCGTCTCGATAATACCTGGTAAAAAAAACTGATGTTGAATAAGTACATTATAATTTTTTAGTTTTTTTTTCCTAATTACTTTTTACCTTCTCATCAGACAAAGGTATTAGATTTGTGTAAAATTTTAAACCCCCCCCCCCAGTTTTTTCAAATGTCCACGTTTTGAAATTCGCTGAATCCAAAAAACCAGGTTAACTGTTGTTTAGAATTAACAGGTTGTATTTTCCTTTGGTACACTCTTTCACTGTCCTGAGCTTAGTGTCAAGTTCGCAAGTCAGCAATTTTGGATAAAAATTCAAAAAGCGAGCAGATTTCGAATATTTTTAAAACAAATTTTTTCAGAATTTACAATTTTCTGTACGAATTTTTATAGTATTAAAAAGGAAGAACAATTTAACCCAATGACTTTTTTTTCGATAAAACTAAAGTTTACTAGAGTTACAGCATTTACAATGTTGCAAAAAATACATGAACATAAACATTTCAAGCCAAATAACGCACGATATGAAAAAATGCCAAGAAAAGGAAAATGTTGCTTTTTGAATACCCTACATCATTTCTATGAAAACTTTTTGAATTTTCTGGGAAAATCGAAAATTCAAATTTTTGACAGCATAAAAACATAAATTAAAATAAAAATGAGGTTTTCTGATTTAACTATTTCATATTATTTCAAAGATTCTCAATAATATGAATTTTTAAATTTATTATTGACCTTTGAAGTATACCGGTTTTGAAAAAATTATTTTATTTAATCAAAAATACCTAGACAACTGAAAGTAAATATCGAAAAAGATTTCAATTAGTCACTTGATTCGCACTAAATTTGAACAATTAATGAAAAAAAATTTTTTTTTTTTGTTAATAGAAGCTAATAAATAATTTGTTAATTTAAAAGAACTTTTCAAAACTAACTTAATTAACAAATGCACTTATGTCTTTAGAAATAGAATAACGTTTTTTTCATGGAATTAACAGCCAATGATTTAGCAATGATTTTTTGCTATGATTTGATAAGATTTGTAACGGTTTAACCAAAATTAGTTAGCAAATACATTATTTTGACTATTTTTTAGCATTTCAACTTTTTTTTGGTGTATTGACTGTTAATAACATATTTTAAATTTTTTAAAATATAATTTGATAACGATCGAATATTTCTTTTTTTATCCAAAATTTAATGATCGTAGCCATACACGGTATATAATATGAGAGTTTTACAAGTATTTTACAGGTGGGGATATAATTATGAAATCAAACTAATTATAATAAAACTCTTTTACGATATTTGTTATTAACAGTTGATTGTAAACAAAAAACAAGTTCAAATGCCAAAAAATAGCTAAATAATACATTTGTTAATTAAGTTTAGTTAAACAATTATAAAATGTTATGGATTCACAGCAAAAAATCATTGCTAAATAACTGGCTGTTAATTTTGTAAAAATAGGTATTTTATATATAAATACACAATATGATGAAATTTTGTTTAAACAATTGTTTACTGGCATCAAAATGTGCTTTAAAATGCAGATGTTAGTTATTTACAGTTAATTGCATAAAAAACTCAAGATTGTACCAGCAGAAATAGCCAAATAGTGCATTTGTTAATTTAGGTAGTTTAAACAATTATTAAGTTTTATTTGGTGGCTAAATATTATTTTTATGTTTCATTTACAAGTAATATGTAATCGAATCCATTAAAAAAATTTTATTGATTATATTAAAAATACATTGTATGGATATTTTTTTATAAAAATTTCTTTGATATTAACAAATTATTTATTAAATTTTATTAATTCAAATAAAAACTCTTTTTATCCATAAATTATTTAAATTTAGTGCGAATTCAATGACGAATCACTTCCAGTCCTCACGAAATTTGTTTCTAACAAATTTGATCATTTTTTTCACATTTGCATTGCTATTCGACATCTTTCTTGGATAGTTCCTTTCAGTTTTCTAGGTATTTTTGATTGAATCGAAGCATTTTTTAAAAACCGGTACATTCTAATTTTCGGTCGTTATTTCTTTATTACATTTGTTTTGACTGTAAAAATTCATTTATTTTCATGTAACAAACGATTTTCAAGATTTTGTAGTTTAAAAAAATTCTGGCGATGAATGTAGTTACATCAGACATAATATTGATTGAAAAATGGAAGTTACAAAGATTATAAAAAATGGTAGGTAATCGTAGAAAATTTTTTTATTGTTCTTTTTAAGTTTTTTTATGCTCAGGGCCGCGACAATTATTTTATATAAATTTTGACCGTAGCTAGCCAAAATATTTTTCATTTAATTAATCTGCAAATTAATATATATGCCAAAATCACAATTGTAGTTACTTTGAATTTAGCTAATAAATTTAAATGTATTTACATGCCCTCAAACACCTCTAAAAGGTATATTGATTTTTTTAAAATTAATTCTATATCATTTTTAATTATTTTTGAAACTTTTATCTTCAAATACAAATTATTTCCTACGTAATTGCATACATCACCAAAAATTTTTCTTGCACTAAAAGTTTTTGAAATTCATTTGTTACATCAAAATAAATTAATTTGTACCGTAAAAAATAATTCCATAAAGAAATGGTGACCGAACATTGAAATATACCAAAAAATCACTTTTAGCAAAGTTTCAAACTTCAGAAAGTTTATACTAACTGAAGATATCGTTTCAGAAATCTGGAAAAAATAATGAACACTCATTTTGTTATGTAGAAAAAGATTTTTGACTCATGGTCAAAATTAAAAAAAAAAGCAAAACGCGGCCTTGAACATACAAAAAAAAGCGATACAAAAACATCTTAAATTGCTCATGACACAAAATTTTTTTGAAGTTGAAAAAATATTGTATTACTTAATGATTCCCCAAAATCACAATTGCAGTGATTTTGTCTTTTTCCTTTGAACTTAGATATATGCTTGGTCCTAAAATACCCTAAAAAGGGATACTAAAAGAAATTTTGTTTGGATTTTATAACATTTTTTATTATCTTTGTAATTTTGATTGTTAAGGCCATGTGACGAGTGGTTCACGTGACCAGATTCCTACCTTACCGCCACTTTTTTTATTTTCCAACTTATTTTCACACGAAACGCCACGTCGAGTTGAAAATTTAGGATAATAAATAAGAAGCACTAAAGAAGGTGGGTCTGGTCCTAAATTTTAATAATTATGAAAAAACCAAAATAAATTATTTACAACAAAATACTTTTTTCATAATTATACAAATTTAGGACCAGATACACCATTCTTAGTGCTTCTTGTTTATTATCCCAAATTTTCAATTCGATGTGGCGCTTCATGTGAAAATAAGTTGGGAAATAAAAAAGTGGCGTTAAGGTAGGAATCTGGTCACGTGACCCACTCGTCACATAGCCTTAAATAAAAATAATTTCCTACGCAACGGCACTCATAACCACATTTTTTTTACACTAAAAGTTTTTGAAAATCGTTTGTTACCTTAAAATAAATAAATTTGTATAATAAAAATTAATTCTATGAATAAATCGTGATCGAACATTGAAACACATAAATAAATCACTGTTTTCAAAGTTTCAAACTTCAATAAGTTTCTAATAACTAATGATATTTCGAAATACTGGAAAAAAATTATGAAGACTGATTTTGATATGTGGGAAAAGATTTTTCCTAGTCATAAAAAAATGCAAACATTTTGTTTTCGCGGCCCACCCTGCTGAACTTGTAAACAATCTTAAGAAAGAAGTCCAGTATAAACGAAATTATCATGAAAAGTGTAACGAAGTTCATGTTGATAAAAAACCAAAACAAGGAAAAATAATTTTCAAATATTAATTAAATTAATTTTCTTGAGTTAATTTTAAACTATTATTTTGAGGAGCTCTAAGTTTCCGCATGTATTTTTTTACCCTCTTGATCGCCTTGATCTGATTCCACTACCGTATTTTCTGAATTCTGCTATGCCTTCAAATTATCTCACAGATAAAAGAGTTCAATTTAAAATTCTACATTGTCATGCAATGAGGATATTTTTATCGAGACCTCAAAAATATCATGATAAAGTTAAAAATGAAAATGAATTGCACTATTTCAAAAAAAGTATGAATCGGTATAAATTAGAATGATTGAATGTCGAAACAAAATAAAACGGGCCAATAATCCGTGACGTTATAGAATAAATTGTTCCTTAAGGACATGTGATACTTCGTCTTGTCGGAAATCGGGTTCAGTTCCCTCGGATTTTCTTCTCAAAAAATTAAAATGGTTGAAAACTGAATTCAGAGATGCTATCAAATATTATAATAGACGTCCCCAGATATTTTTAAGCACAATGACAAAAAAGTGTATTGTGCGAAATAAAAATTGTATGCGTGTGCACTGTTTTGAGGTTAGGATCATTTTCCAGCTCTCTGTCATTCCGATAATGTAGACCTCTGTCGTACCCAGGTGGTGCCTCCACTGTACTGCTTAGTGCAAAAAATTTTTCACGAGAGTTGGAAATGGCCGTGCGGCGGCGCTAGTAGTAACTTTGATCTACAAAACCATGCATTACCATAGAAAAAATGCATAAAAATTACAAAATAAATATAAGAAACCCTTTAAAATCACTTTTCTTTATAGAGCAGTCAGGTAGTAAATGATACTTACGTACTCACTTATTCTTTTCTTTAATATATGAAAAAGCTACATAATTGAAATAATTTAAACAAACAAAAAAATTGCATGAATATTCGGAACTTATAAAAAATAATTTAAAAATTAATAACGAATACAAAAATAAATTGAAAAAATGCCGAAAATATCAATTATTATCAAATTATAAAATTTTCCAAATTTCAAATAACTAGAAGATATTTAATTGGCAAAAAAGGAAATACCGAATTTAAAAATATACTTAACTAAAATTCACTGACCTCAAGATAGGCTTGCAAAATAAACAAATTATTAAATTCCCACAATCATTTCAATTCGCAAAATTTAAAAACTGCTGAACATAGTTAATTGATTATTAATTTATGAGATATTAATAGAATTATGAATAAGGCAAACAATTTAATTAATCATTAATGAATAATTTATTAATTATTTTCTGCAAATTTGAAATTCCGTCCAACTTAAATTTCAGCAATTGAAATATTTATGAAAATTTAACAATTGATTAATTTTATAATTCCGCCATTTCTTTCTAACTAATTTATGATTATGTTATTCATTTTCTCGTTATTTTGTGTTAATCCCGGATATTCAAACACTTTTAAATATATTCATGAACAACTAAATTTTTATATTGTCGTTTTAAAATATAATGCTACTGTATAATAAATGTATTTTTAATCAATTAGACTTTCTAACGAAGATAAATTATTTTAACATTTGTATGTCACTCTTAAAGAAAGACTATTGAATAATATTTTTTTATCTTTTAATAAGTATTATTAGTTTGTTTTTAAATTTATATTAATATTATTATCATAAGATTCTTGAGAAATTTAAAAGATTTCTAAAAATTTCAGACTTGACAAAAAAGAATCTATAAGATTTTAAAGAAATTTTTTATAATATAAAATTTTACAAAATATTATGAAAAAATTGAGTCCTTTTGAAAGATGTTCAGAACTTTTAGAAGTTGGGAAGGCATCAAGAAATGTTTGATATTTTTTTTTAATGCTTCAGAGTTTTCAAACATTTGTAATCTATTTAAAACGTCTTAAATTCCTGAAAATATTTTTGATTGGCACGAATTTTTCTCAAGATTTTCAAATATCATTCCAAATTAAAAAAAATTACCTTACAATATTCTAAATTACCCCAGAAATTTTAAGAAAATTTGTTTATTATTTCGAAAACTTTCGAAATTCTTTTAAATTATACAAAATATTTTTTGATTTTACCCGCATTCTGTTTGCTTTTATTTTTCAATCTTACCAAATTGAAACATTTTGCTCTAAATTATTCTCAATTTTAGGAAATCGTTTGCTATGTTTAAAAACGTTTTTTTTTAATTTCTCTTGGAGTTCCTTTTTCAACATAAAATATTATTTAAAACTTTTACACGAATATAAGAAAAATTCTTTTTTTTTCAATCTTGTCAAACTTCTAAACCTTCTGATTTCTAAAACTCATGCAAATTTTTCCTGCATTTTTCAATTTTTTTTGCAAAATTAAAAAATTTCCTTAAAATCTCCCCGATTCTTTTTGATTATTTTTGAAATTTTCAAACATCAAAATTGCCCAATTTTGCTTTAAAATCTTTCACACTTTTTTAAAATTTTAGGCCATGTAGAGCCATTACAAACTCGTAAAAACGTATCAAAAAACGGTTTATTTATATAATTGTTGTGAAAATGACACGGTGGATTTTTCTAATAGTTTTTCTTTTCTTTTTTTTATCCAATAATTTCCATTAATTATCGTTCCGGTATGAAAATCAAGTTATAAAAGTGAACTCGAAGACCCCGAATAAAAGAGTTACATAGAAGCTGTTTAATAATTTATGAAAAATCGGTGGAGAAATGGTTTCGGTTTTATTTTTAAAAAATAATTTTAAGTTCTAAGGATATTAAAATGTGGGTTAAAAGAATATGGAAGAAGTTCAGACCATTTTTGCTGTTAATTTTTCAAGATTTACAAATTTTTTAGGTAAACTGAAATTTTTCAGTGTGTCAAGAAAAGTTGTTAAAATTCATGGGAAATTTCCAAAAAGGTTTTGAAATATTTTAAAGCAAAATTTTGCAATTTTGCCGTATTACATAATTTTAGAAAAAGTTTGGGTGAGTTTAAGAGATTCAGAAGTTTTGAAACTATTAAAAAATAATTAAAACTTGTAAAGTTTTTCTCTGAATTTGGTAAAGTTTCACGAAAATGAAAGATATTTTTCAGGTTCCTAGAAAAAATTACAACAATTTTAATTTTGAAAAATTAATTTTAAGAAATTATTTAAAAAGATTTAAGAAGATTGCAAAGATGCTCACAGAAGAAGCTGAAAGATATAGACAATTTTTAAATATTTGCAGAATAAATAAAAAATGCAGAAAAAATTTGAATAATTATTAGAAATTAGAAGGCTTACAAGGTCTGACAAAATAAATAAAAAAAGAATTTCCCTTATATTCGTGTGAAAGTTTTAAATCATTTTTTGTTTTAAACAATGAACTACAAGAGAAAATTTAAAAAGGTTATTAAACATAGAAAACGGTTTTTCTAAAATTCCTAAAAACAATTTAGAAGATTTTACAGCAAAATGTTTCAATTTGGTAAGATTGCAAAATAAAAACAAACAAAAAAATGGGTAAATTCAAGAAATATTTAGTAGAACTGAAAATAATTTCGAAAGGTTTCAAGAGAATAAATCAATTTTCTTAAAATTTTTGGGAAAATTTTGAAGATAGTAAGGTAATTTTTAAAAATTTGGTATTATATTTGAAAATCTTCAGAAAAATTCGTATCAGTTAAAAATATTGTCAGGAGTTTAAGACATTTTATATAGATTAAAATATTTGAAAAATCTGAAACATTTTCGAAAATTTATCAAATATTTCTTGACTCCTTCCCAACTTCTAAAAGTCCTAAACGTCTTTTAAAAGGACTCAAATTTTTCATAACATTTTGTAAAATCCTATATTATAAAAAAATTTCTTTAAAATATTATACATTATTTTTTGTCAAGCCTGAAATTTTTAGACATCTTTTAAATTTCTCAAGAATCTTAGGATAATTATATTTATATAAATTTAAAAACAAACTAATAATACTTATTTACTTGTTCTCAATTCTCAGAATTTAATTTCAACATGGATTTATTATAGCACTTGAAAAATAATTTTTGAATAATTTAATACAAATTTAATACAAATGTTAAAATATTAGAGCTTTGTTGCAAAGTCTAATTGATTAAAAAATATGACATTTGAGAGTTTGTTATTTCATTGCAATAGGAAAAAAATATCTCTTTATGGCTATATTTAAAAGTGTTTAGATATTCGGGAATAACACAAAATAACGGAGAAAAGAATAACTAAATCATGAATTAGCAACAGCAAAAAATTGCTGAATTGTAAAATAAAAGAATGATTAAATTCTCATAAATATTTGTATTGCTGCAATTTAAGTTTGATGTAATTTAAAATTTCCGAAAATAATAAATAAATTGTTAATTAATAATTACTTCAATTGTTTTCCTTATTTATAATTCTAATAATAGCTCATAATTTAATAATCAATTAACTATGTTGCACAGTTCTAAATTTCGGGAATTGAAATATTTTTGGGAATTTTAAAATTCGTTTATTTTACAAGTCGGTCTTGAAGTCGGTGAATTTTAGTTTTGGATATTTCTAAATTTGGGATTTTATTTTTTGTTAATTAAAAATCTTGTCGTTATTTTAAATGTGGACAATTTTTAATTTCGATAATAAT
>NC_046657.1:130475543-130477843 GCF_010883055.1 Belonocnema kinseyi | reverse complement strand
TTCATTTGTGTATTCGTTATTTATTTTTTTATTATTCTTTCTAATTTCAAAATATCCATGCAATTTTTTTGGTTTGAATTATGTCAATTGTTCCGCTTTTTCCTATATTTAACAAAATAATACGTAAGTAAATAAGTCTCATTTACTACTTGACTTTTAACTATGATGAAAAAATGATTTGAAAGGGTTTTTCATATTTATTTTGTATTTCTTATGCATTTTTCCTATGACACTGCATGGTTTTGTAGAACAAAGTTACTACTAGCGCCACCGCACGGACGTTTTTAACTCTCGAGACACATTTTTTGCATTGGGCAGTACAGTGGAACACACCGCTGCATAAGATAGAATTGTAACACACGTAACCTCAAAATACACATATAAACATCAAATTTAGCAAAATTAAAATTTTTTAATCACCCCACAGAAAAAGTATCCAGGCACGTCCTAAGTATCACACAAATTAATCAAATTTAGCAAAATTAATTTTTAAAGTCTCATCCTAATGAGAAGGTAGTGGTCTTATGTAAAAT
Organism: Belonocnema kinseyi; assembly: GCF_010883055.1. NCBI lineage: Eukaryota > Metazoa > Arthropoda > Insecta > Hymenoptera > Cynipidae > Belonocnema > Belonocnema kinseyi. The sequence continues at coordinate 130,477,310 of NC_046657.1, read as the reverse complement.
TTCACTTTGTTGATTGTCATCAAATTTCCAGGTTTTGAGACCCCCTGACTTAGAAAAAACGATTTTTACGAAGATGTCTGTATACCTGTATGTCTGTAGTCTGTATTCTGTAGGCACGATTACTTTCAAAAAATAGATTAGTCTGGATTCTGCTTTAGCAGACTTTTTAAGGCATAAAAAGAAAGAATGAGTTTGTAAACCAGCTATTTTGGATGAAAATTCAAAAAACGAGCGGATTTTCAAAATGTTTGAAACCACATTTTTTAAGTTAAAAAAATTCGATCTACGGTTATTCATAGTACTCCGAAATTCAAACAGTTTATCTTAATGACTTTTTTCTATTAAAATAAAATTATCAGAGTTAGAGCATTTACAAAATCAAAAAAAAAAAAACTGAAATGAACATTTTAAGCCAAACAACTCATGATATGAAAAAAAGTCAGGAGAAGGTACAACAGAGACCTACATTATCGAAATAGTAAAGAGTTGGACACCGACCCTAACCTCAAAATAGTGCACATGCATACAATTTTTATTTAGCAGAATATTTTAAATTTTTTTTATGATTAAAAAAGAGCTCGGGGATGACCATTATACTATTTTATATCATCTCAGAATTCAGTTTCTACCAATTTTAATTTCTGTGGACATAAATTCAAGGGAACTGAACCCGATTTGCCACACGACGAAGTATAAAATACCCTTGAATATCGGATTCGATATGGTGGACAGAAAATAAAAAAACCAAGTTCAGAAATTGCCAAATATTTGCCTTAGTTCCGACTCGGGCCAGATCGGGCACACCAATCTAGACATTAGATTGCACCCCATTAATTTCGGGGTCTAAAGTGGGTTGATTCAAAATCGCCCAAGTTTTAATCTAAAGTATTGAAAGTCAAAAATATTTCCATTATTAATTAAAAAAGTGACATAATATGTGCAAAAATGCCAAAAGTGAGCAAAAGACGAGTGTGTACCCGAATAAAAATGCTTCGACTTGAGTTCGACTTGAATTTCCACCAATCAAGACATGCTGAATTCAAAAATTTTGACTAGAGCATGTCTCAGTTTTGAGACTGCGCCAGACTTTAATTTATGTCTTGGAGAAGTGTTTTTATGTCTTGAAGATATATATTTATCTCTCGAGTCGTATCTTTATGACTCCAACACGTGCGGTTTATAACTTCGAGCGTATACCTGCCCTAACAAAAAAAGGTAATTCTAACAGTCATAAAAGCTAATCTTTGTTAATCCTGAAACAATCTTGTAAATTTTTATACAATATGCATATAAAATCAACTTTTTTCATTTTTATTTTATTTTTTTTAATTTGTAAGGGTTATAATCGTTCAGACCCACAGATTCTGAATTTTTAAATTGAAAATAACTAATTTAATAATTACAAATTTTTCATTCAAAATTTTAATCTCATTTACGAGCCAAAAAAGGTTCGATAATCTCAGCCAAGAAAAGGTTCGTCTTCAGTAAAGTAAACGTTATCTTAGCCAAGACAAGGTTCGACTTGAGACAAGTAAACGCCGTTCTACCTGTCGTGGCCATAAAAGTAAGACGAAGGCCTATGTCTCTACTCAGTTTTGAGACGCGGCCAGGCATCGATGTTTTGGAGACGAACTCAAGACATAACCAAGTCGAACTCAAGTCGCTACATTTTTACCAGGTGTATACATATGAAACCGGTATTGCCATCTAGCGGCCAGTAGGCACACTTGTAGGCACTGTCGGAACTTACCATTTGTGCTAATTGGC
>NC_046657.1:130459192-130475443 GCF_010883055.1 Belonocnema kinseyi | reverse complement strand
AGGGCGCATACTTTGAATAAAATATTTGTTATCATTCTCTTGAAATAAATGTGTTTTTTTCTTGAAAAAATACCGGTTTCATATGTATACACCTGGTACTCGCGTAGGTATCGTATACTTCAAAATATTCCTGAGTGACGTGTTGAAGACTATAATAGGTAAATTTTGATCAAAAATGTTAATATGAAACCTAACCTCCAAGTGAGGTTATTTATTTATAAAAAAAGAAGCAGAAGCTGTTACATTTCGTCTTTTTACTTTTTCCGCTTTTCCCCAAAAAAAGTTTTTTACAAATATTTTGTTTCTAGTCTTACATACTCCAATGTTTTCATATCGTGATCAAATTTCAGTTTAGGATGTGATATATACGATTTTAATATTATTTTATCAAAAAATTTCTTTTAATTAGGAATAATGAAAATAAATTTCAATGGGCGTTTCATTTCGAGTCTGGCCCCATCTAGATAGCCTGATTTGGGCCAAATTCTGCCCGATTTGGCCCCGATCAGATCCATATTGGAATTTCTGCACAAAACCTGGTCCTGGGCCTTCAAAAAGGGCAGTTTAGGGTTTCGTTGGTTGCTTCGAGTGTCAGATTTGATTCACCATTTCGAATTTTAGGAATTTTGTTATTTCAACTTTAAATTCGTAATGAGTGGTCTAAAAAACTCTCAAACATCTATTTCGAAGTCCCGGGACAATTTAAAAAAAATGTTGGTTGCCCTGCTGGATCCGTTATGCTGCATTTTTAAATTTTAACATCAGATTCGTAATCGGCCACCCCGAAAACCCACAAAACCATATTTTTAAGCAACGGGATTTATTTTTTAAATGCTTTAATTTTGAAAATTCACCAAATTTGACTAAATATTCTTAATTAGTGACCCAAAAACTATGCTGTCACGGGTAAACGAAAGTCCTATTGCATTATAATTTTCAGTAATTGTTATGAAAAGAGCTCTTTCTATATAAACAATTTATAAAAATTAACTTTAGATTAATATCTCCTCACAGAAAGTATGTTTTTTTATTGACGAAGACTTACCTATGAAAAAAGCAAATTTTACTCTTTGCGTCATTCCGAACATTGAACCTTAGAGCCTTTCTCTGAACAAGACTTTTTTCGAAAAAGAAAACTCGTGAACTAACGATGTTCGGAAAGGAAAAATGTACTTGTAGAATGAGGAACAGTCGTTCATACTTTTATAATTTGCGCAATGAAAAATGGAATTTTTGTAAGCATGACGACTAGTTTATCAAGTTCCGACGAAAATAGAAATCATTTCCAAATCTTTCAATGAAGAAATTTTCATTTGAAAAAAAAAAACTTTCAGGAAGTAGAGCACGATGATTTAGCATGATTCAAAATTAGAAGCAGCTTTTCAGATGAAATTAACAGTTTTGTTGCAATAAGGCTGTTCCCGCATTATCACAAACAACTTGTTCTTGCTTTGTTTTTCATGAATTTATTTACAAAACAAATAAAAAATAAGTGACTTCTAAAAACGCAGGAAGTATAATTTTTCTTTATTAGCAATCAAAATATAATTTATTGCGGTATAATTAAATAAGGATAACACCTGTTTCTACACAAAATTATTTGTAAATATTTCCTGCAGAAAATTCAATACAGTTATATTTTTTCTACACAACATTTTTACGACACAGAATATTTCCCACACAGAATTTAATATTGTTCAATTCTTTTTCCTACACAAAATATTGCCTGTACAGTATTAATTATTGTTTAATACAATTACATATTGCCATACACAAAATATTTTCCACGCAGAATATAACCTACATAAATAATTCATTTGGACATCTTGATTTAAAATTATCTCATTCACATATTCTTAATATTTGTACATTTTTGCACTTATACTTTTTTCGCAAATTCTTGTAAGAGATTAAAATTTAGTTATTTGAAATGACACAGTAAAATACAAAAAAATATCAAATTAGTCAGAAAAATGGAAAAAATCTCTACTTTCCTATAATTTATTTTATAATTTATTGCATTTATGTGTAGATTCCTGTAGAAATTATTTTAGTTTTTTCTACTTTGTTGTAAAAACTTTCTTATCCGTGACAAGTTTTAAAGTATCTTTGAACTAATTTGCAATTCCTTTAACAATTCTTGTCATCATAAGAAATTATTTTAAGAATATATGATACAGTTGATGAATTTCAAGGAAAATGATTCTTGTTTAAAAATTTCGTAACTGTTTAAACAATTTTGATCCTGTGAATCTTAAAAGGTTATTATTTTCCTTGGATTAATGGCACAATTACCGAATTTTAAAAGAAATTTTTCTTTGTTTAGGATATTTTGCAATTATTCAAATAATTTGCATTTGTTTCAAAAATTTAGCTTATTAAACATGACTAAAATAAAATTGTTTGAAGCAATAATATTTTTACATTGTTTAAAAGTTTTGAAACTAAATAATACTGAACAATAAGCTACATAATGTATGAAATACAAAGAAACTATGTAGAATTTTGTCCACCATATTATAAGGAGCCAGTGAATGTTTATTATTTTTGTAAATAATTGCAAACTGTCTTGCTGTAACAAATAAAAATTGTTTAAATAATGTACAAATATCGTTAAAAAATATATCACAATGTTCTCAAATTTTGTATTTATTTACGAGGAGTAAGAACTTTTTACGACTAAAAAGAAAAAAATTGCTTCTACAAATGAAAATTATTTAAATGATTATCAAATTTGTTACATTCAATTTTTTTTGCATACAGTATTTTGCATTGGATGTTACTGAGAAATTTATAAAATATATATTTTCAAGTTAAAATTTTGTTTCAATCTGCAAAAGTAATGTTTTTCAAAACTCAGTTACTTTCCACAAAACAAATTTTCTTTGACACTATACTTTTTTTTCAATTTGTGATTTTTGCATTTCATTCGTTTTTATAGTATGTGTAATCTGCAACAATAATTTTTTGTGACCCAAAGAAATTATAAGTTATTTCTCCAGTTCATTTAGAAGAAATAATACTTAGAAAAAAGTTATATTTTCTGAAATTTAATATTTTAGTAACATTTGATACCGAAATGTGTAAATAAAAAATTATAATTATTCACGTAATCTCGAAAATTCTCGATCTCATTACGACACATTAGCACTATTTTTTAATGTAAAAAGACATGGTAGATTTTTATTTTTAATAAATAAATAATAATTCATCAAAATAAAATTGCCAATTTTTTCATTTTTTTATATTGCAGCACCGATATGTTATATTTTATAGAACGTAAATAAATCTTCAAATTGAAACATTTTAAATTGAATCCTTTAGAGTTAAACAGTCATTCTATAAAAGCACTCGAGCTTAATAATTTTTTAAATTTTTGGAGTAGAAAATAGGTATTTTAAGATATTCAAACAAATAATCATCAGAGAATAAGAAGATTTTTGTTGAACTAAATTAAGCTTTTTTGTCGTAAACTCTTTTTTTCCTTGGTTGAAAATGATTTTTTTCTACTCAGAATTTTATTATTATAGATTAAATCCTCAACTTTTTCTTTGGAAATTGTTTATTTGTTTGTTAGAAATTATTATTTTTTAACTGAAAATGTAATCATTTCAGTTAAATATTCAATCACTTTGGTTAAAAATCTATTTTTCTTTAGTTGGAAATTACTTTTTTTAACCAAAAATTTAACTATTTAATTTTTGTTTGAAAAATTATCTTCTTGTTTCAAAATTTGATCTTTTTGATTAAATAGTTAACAATTCCAGTGAAAGATCCATAATTTTAGTTAAAAATTAAACAGTTTGGTTCAAAATAGGTTTCTTTTTAAATTTAAACTGAAAATTTAACTATTGGTTTTTTGGTTAGAAATAAATTTTTTTTGTTTTGTTCAAAATTAAACTATTTAGTTCCAAATTCATATGCATTTTGTTAAAAATCGTCTTTTTGTAAGAAAATAATTTTTCTTGTTCAAAAATACATCTTTTTTATTAAAAACATCAGTATTCCAGTACAATATTCGTTATTTTATTAAAAATTGGTCCTTTAGGTTAAAAATTTTACTATTTTAGTTAAACATTTACCATTTTTGTTGAAAATTAATCTTTTTTATTTAAAATCTATTTTTACGGTTAAAATTATTTTTTTAGTTGAAAATTAATTTTTGTGTTTTCAACATCAAAGATTCCAGTTTGAAGATTTATAATTTTAATAGTTATTAATTTCACATTTTGGTTGAAAGTTTATCTCGTTCAAATTAAAATTCAACTGTTTTGTTAAAATTGTTTCTTTTTCAGTACAAAATGCAACTATTTTATAGAAAATTCATGCATTTTTTAAATAAATTTTATTTTTCGGTAGAAAATAATTCGTCTTGTTTGAAAATTCATCTTTCTGGTTGAAAATTTAAGTATTGCATTTGATGATTTATCATTTAAGTTGAAAATTGTTCTTTTTTCATTCAAAATACAATTTATTCGCTAAAAATTTATCTTTTTCAGTTAGACATTCCACCATTTTGTTGAAAATTCATATGATTAGTTAATAAATCGTCTATTTTGTACACAATTATTCTTCTTGCTATGAAATTAATGTTTTCCGTTGACAATTCGAGTACTGCAGTTAACTGTTCACCATTTTATTTAAAAATTAATATTTTTAGGTAAAAATAAAACTACTCGGTTTTTAGTTAAACTTCTTTGTTAAGAATTCATCACTTTAGATGAAAGTTTATTATTTTTGTTGGGTGGAAAATTAATCTGTATTATATTTAACTGAAAATGTAACTATTCCATTTTTGTTCAGAAAAAACGATTTTTACGAAGGTGTTTGTCTGCCAGTAGTCTGTATTCTGTAGGCATGATAACTTTCGAAAATTTGATCCGATTGGATTCTGCTTTGGCACAGTTTTTTAAGGCCTAAAAAAAAAGAACGAGTTCGTAAATCAGTTATTTTGGATCAAAATTCAAAAAATCAGGGCATATTCACAATTTTTGAAAACTCATTTTTTCAAGATTTTAAAATTCTATGTACGGTTATTCATTTTAATCAAAAAATCAAACAATTTATCCTTATGACTTTTTTTATAAGAAGAAAATTATCGGAGTAAGAGCATTTTCAAAATCCAATAAAACAAACTAAAATAAACATTTTAAGCCAAACAACGCATGATATGAAAAAAGGCAATAAAAGAAAAACGTTGATTTTTTTAAGCCTTATGAGATGATCACAAGAACTTTTTAAATTTGGCGGAAAACTTGAAAATTCAAAATTTGATCGTACCAAAAATTTTTTAAACCACATTTTTTCAAGATTTCCAAATTCTTTGTATGGTTATTCATAGTACTCAGAGAATCAAACAATTTATCCCTATGCATTTTTTCTATAAAAATAGAGCTAGAGCATTTTCAAAATCTAAAAAAAAAACAACGAAAATTAACATTTTAAGCCAAACAACGCATGATATAAAAAGAGTCAAGAAAAAAAAACCTTGCTTTTTGGAAGTCGTACAAGATTATCATAACAACTTTTTTAAATTTGTTGAAAAGTTGAAAATTCCAAATTTGATCATACCAAAAATAATTAAAAAATCCTAAAATACCATTTTTTGGTTAAACTATGCGAGATACGAAAAAAATGAATAAGCTAAAATGGTGCGCCCTGAAAAGAATTTAATGATTTAAAATATCAAATTTATAATGATGCACTTTTCGATAGGACGCATAGTTTTTGCATTTAGTCGTAAAAAATAAGAATCAAAATACAAATATTAAATTTTTTTGAAAAAACGACACGACGACGTACTAAAATTAACAGACAATACTTGTTCGCCTACAAAGATCTATAAATTTATTATTAATCAGTTTTCGACAGTACGAGTAGATTTTCTTTCAATCGTAAAAAATAAAAATAAAAATTAAAAAATTAAATTTTTGGAAAAAGCAAAGAAAAAACGAAAGAGGACAGAGGACTCTAGATGAGACCCCATATAGGTTCCTATATTAGACCCTGCGCAAATGCGCAGTAGTTTTTCTTTAATCGTAAAAAACAAGATTAAAAATTTTTAAAAAGTATAAAAACAAGGAAATAAGAATTAGTATGATTCAATTTGTATGCATATTATGAACTGTAATGATATACATTTATTGAAATGATGCATGTTTCAGCGCAGGTTAGAATACAATTTAAAGAAAACTAAGAAACAAATATAAAGATAATCATGATAAATACAATTTGCTCTTTATTTTGAAATATTTGAATAAGCAATCCCAGGCAGAGTTACATAAAAAATGTATTATATTTGATATAAAAGTGTTGTGTATAATGTAGAAAAGTTGACATTTTGACCAAAATCGATTGCGAAGCACGAGAAACGTGATGAGAATGTGTTTGTTAAAGCCGAAAGAGCTTTAACAAAAGAGAGCTAATAAACAGAAAATTAAAATTGTCGGTCCGTTGACCTTCGACTTTAAAAGGTATGTGCACGAATTCGGGAGAAATGAAAAGACCGAGCGCGGAGTGTGATTGCCATCAGTCGCGTGCCGCAGGTACCCTGAAACTCTCGAGCCAACCTCTTTTAACAAAAGAGAATTCACAATCATAAAATTACAGCGGTGGATGTTTTGAGTCTTAATTTTAAAAGGTTTGCGCAAGAGTGTACGAAAATATAAAGACCGAGCGCGTAGCGCGAGGTAAATAAATAATCGAGCGTGAAGCGCGTCATAAATACATCATCGAGCACTTCAAAGACAAATTCAAGAAATTAATTTTTATGCTTTTCGTATTAATAATTCTTTAATTAATGCATGGTTCTAATATATGAAAGAATATTTTTTATTACAATCTGCCAAAGCTTTCCAAATTGAAGATGATACCTGAGAAACATTGCAATTCACAGGACATTTTTTTCTAGGTCTTGAATAAAAAGCCTGAAATAAGAAAATCTTTTTCAATTGTACAATTACATTTTATTGTTATTTCAGGTCTTTTTTGTAAAAAATATAGTTTTTTTAAATTATATACTACACATTTCAAGATCTTGAAACAAATTTTTTTCCGTCGTACCTAGATGAATATTTTGGACATATTTACGAAAACGAGACAATTGAAACAATTACTATTATCATCCTCTCAGTATTGAATTTAATGTTGAAGATTTGCGCCGAACCTTGATAAACTGTTTGTCATATTTGTGAAATGCTATATCAGACAGTCGTAAAAACGACTATATCATTCTCCAAGTATTTTTTCTTATCAATCGTTGTTAGTTCAAAAAAGAAATTATTATTGGACAAAGATTGTCTTGAGGTCTATTTCGAAATGAGGGGAAAAGTGGCACTGGCTTTCTTGATAGGTAAGTAATCGTCTATTCAAAAAATGTCCGTCTAAGCGCGCCGAAGCTGCGCTTCTATCTAATCGCGTACTTCGAGCTTAGATATTGATTCCTTGCACTAGGAATACTTAAATAAAATTTTAGAAAAAAATTTTATTTTTGAATCCCAGTTTCGCATTCGATTTTCGACAGATAATTTTAAAAATATTTCAGTATATACAGGGTGTCCCGGACTCAAGTGTCCAGATTTATATAAGTAAAGTTTAAATATTTTATAAATCAAAAACTAAAACTTCAAGCGATTTTCGGAAAAGGAATCTTCGCTTGATTTTTTTTTATTTGTATACAGTCTGGCAAGCCCTGCATATGTGACGTGTCACGCAGAAAAGAACCTTCGTTTCAGCTAGAGTTCTAAGCCGTTTATATTACTTTGGGAACGATAACGAGAATGAGAATATTACCGAGATTACAACCGAGAAATAAATTCTCTGATAATTGATGAGGATCTCAGAATTTATTTTATTTTATAGAAAATTGCATTTTTTCGTTAAGTTTTTGGTTGAAATTCAACTCCTTTTTGAAAGTTTGTCTTCTTTATTTTAAGGTTTACCTGCTTTAGCATAAACTAAATCTCTTTTTGATAAAATGCAATGGTTTGGTTAGAAATTAAGCTGCTATACTATTTTCTTGAAAACTTAACTGTTTCGTAGAAAAATTAATTTTTGAATAAAATTTATATTTTGATGTGGAAAAATGAACTGAAATATTCTCTGGATGAAAGTTCTACTTATAAAAAAATGTGTTTTTTATTATAAATTCATCTCTTTTTCAAACAAAATTGATAATTTTGCGATAAAAATGTAACTATTTGGTAGAGAATTTAACTATTTTGTTAAAAATTCATCCTTTTTGGTTGCAAAAATTCGTCTCATTCTTGGATTGAAAATTCAATTTTTTGGTAGAACAGTTGATCTATTTGATTTAAAACTTCATCTGTTACAGAAGAAATTTCATTTTTTATGAAAATGCAACTTTTTGCTTAAAAATCGTTCTTCTGTGCTTGATAATTCAACTAATTTGTTTGAAACATTTGGTTGAATCGCTCATTAAGAAATCACTTTTTTTATCAAAGATTTACATTTTAAGTTGAAAAGTTATCTCGTTTGTTAAAATTTTAATTATCTTGTTACAATTTAATCTTTTTAAATTAAAAATTCAACTAATTGGATCAAAGTTAACCTACATTGTGAAATTTTTTTTATTAAAGGCTCATATCTGGTTAAAAATTTAACTGTTTAGTGGAAAATACTCATTTTTTTCATTTATAATTCATTTTTTTGTTGAACAGTCATATGTTTGTTTAAAAATTGAATTTTTGTAATGAATATTTGTCTTTTGCTTTGAAGTTTCAATGATTTAGGTAAGGTTTCTATTTATTTTTTGGGTGAGAAATTTTTATTTGTTGGAAACTTGTCTTTTTAGTTTAAAAATTCTTTTCTTTTGTTGTATGAATTTTCTTCTTTTTTGATTAAATTATGAACTATGACACTTTTTTGTTGACAATTTATCCTTTTAGGTTGAATATTCAACTATTATGTTAAAACATCAATTATTTTGTTGAAAATTCCAGTATTTTGTTAAAGAGTTATCTTTGAAAGTAGAAAAAACTTTTTTTTGTTTGAAATAAGTGATTACATTTGAAAAATTTTTAATTTATATATGAAACACTGTAATTCCTGAATATGTCTGAGCTGGAACATAATTTGCATTCAACTGTTGATATCACCTGAACAATAAAAATATTGTTAAAAATAATAAATTATTTAATTCTCTTAAACTATTTCAAATTCTCCTAAATTCTGTCATATTATCGGTTATATAACCTGAGCTTAAATTCTCGGGAATTGAAGTACTCTAGTTTCAGCAGGCGACACTCAGAGACGCAGAACGGAAAGATTTGTAGGAAGGCCACTCGAACGCGTCTAAATAAATGATTAACACCTCAATTTGCAGTTTACCAACAAATCCAGTTTTGCAGATTAAAATTTAATTTTTTCAAATATGCAAAAGCGATTTCAAAACTGTGTATAGCATCAAAAATTTTAGAAATTGCGTTTCTAACACTAAGGTCCATTTTCTCGCGGCAGGTCACGTATAAACAATCAAACCCGGTTGTAATGTCAATTTTGGGACTCGAGGTGACATTAAATCCAGAGTGTCGGAAGAGTTTTGTCCCCCCCCCCCCCATATATGTCTCTCTCTCTCTCCCTTTCGTGACGCTGCGTTAGCCCCGCCCATCCTCCCGCAACTCCTCTCATCCAACCCCGCAAAGCGGCTTCAGTTCTCGATAACAGAAGTCTTTTAAAAAAATGGAGTTTTCTGTTGAATTGAAGGTTAAAAGGATTTATGTTTGTCCAGAAAAGAATCTTTTACAATATTATCATTTAGCGACAAACTTCATCCAATATTCTAGGCAAATTTTCTTTTCAATAGGAAAAGTTCGGTTATCAAAAAAATTGCAAAAAGATGCAAGCTGATACATTCTTTCGTGCAAAACGTTCGCAAAAGTGCCCTTCAGAATTGTCCATAATCTGTAATTAATTCTGAAATAATATTAAGAAATTCCTAAAATGCACATCAAGTACGCTGAACGTAATTTATCCAAACATCGTCATTTGTAAAACAGCCAATAAATTTCTTTATTCGAAATGAAACTCGTTAAAATTACTACGGATAAATCTTTGGGATTTTTGAATATTGTAATGGGTTTTACATGGTTAAATTTTTTTGGGGGGGATTTCTACATATTAATATGGAGTTTGGAACATACTTTGAAATCTTCTAAGGGTGTCTTGTGTGACCGTTTTTGATTGAAAAGTTATTTGGCTTTCTACCTGAAGAATTTACGAGACTTTTCTGTTTAAAATACTACAAGTGGACTTCTGGTATTTCGGAATATTATTAGAAAGTAAAAAAATAAGCTGGAGTCTGTTGAAGTTAACTTTGGTGATAATTTACAATTAAAAAATGCATTGCTTATCTTACATAGAGACACTTCCGGACTGTTTCATTAAAAGTTCGTGGGGTGGTCTTTTGAGGGTTCCATTCAGAGTTGCATTGGGAATGCCTGCTATTATTTTGTGCCTGTAGTGAATGGTACTTGATACAAATATCCGATTTGTGAATGATAATGTTATATTAGCATGTTGTGATCTCAAATCAAAAGCGTTCCGAAACCGACTTTCACTCAAATCGTCTAATTTGTTTGAAATCTTTGCCTAGTCACAGGGGTGCTTTCCTGTAAATAAGTGACTTTGGGAAGGTTTAGAAGTTTAATCAAAATTATTTGTGTGAAAATAAGACATTGGAAAGGTATGATAGTTTGACCAACATTATTTCTGTGATCAGTCACAGTGGTGCCTCCCCCTTACGAGACGATGGAAAGGGATAGAGGTTTGACCAACATTTATGTGACCAGTCACTGTGCTGCTTTCTCCCTCATGAGACGATGAGAAAGGGTAGGTGTTTGAACAATAGTATTGGTTTGACCATTCACAGGACTGCTCTCCTGCCCCTCATAAGACCTTGGGAAAGGTAGAGTTTAACACTAGAATGCCCGGAAAAATCGCATACCTAGAAGTCCGGGGGGTAAAAATCGGACCCTAGCCCCAAAAAAACTTTTAAGGGGGCAGCAGCGTTTTGAATGTCAAAAAGGTTTAAATTGGACCCTCCAGCCCTTCTCGTGTTAATCAGCATTATTTCTGTGACCATTCACACGAATGCCTTCCCGCCCCCAACGAGGCGCTGGAAACAGGGCTTTGACGAACATTATTTCGGTGAGGAGTTACAGCAGTGCTTTACGGGCTCCACGGATCGTTAATCGTAATTACTGAATAGCAAATCGATGACAAAATATGGTATATACATAAAACGTTCCATTTATGTCGTAGAAATACTGCTAAAACAATATTTTTCTTTTTAACCCTCTGCCGTCCACGTTATTTTTACTACCTCCATCGTCCATGTGGGACCAAAGCAGTTTTCAATTGGTGTTCACTCGTAGCCGAAAAGCGAGACACTTATGCGGCTTAGACCATTCTGGCCTCATATGAGGCAACTTGGGGGGGGGGGGGGGGGGGGGGGGGTGACGCGCCAACTTGTTTCCTCTCGATAAAATTCGACCTCGCAAAACCGCCAGGATCACGTATGACCCACATGGACGGCGGAGGCTTAAGAACGTAGTTTTTATATTTTGGACTTTGCAACTGGTTTTCTTTTTGAAATTGCTAGGGCGATATTCGTAATCAGTGAATTATAAACACATTACGACATGCTTTTCAGAATTTCCCATCGAAGGAAAAAAACAGCTAGCAACAATAGCAACCTTGCCGGGGTCGGCTAAATTTTTAGTTGCCGGCATCGGCAAGCTAGACGCTACGGAAATTCAAACTTTGGGTGATAAAACGAAACTCTTATTGGCCCCCCAAACTGGGAAACCAAGAGGGTACAAATGAAATTACAGGATTTAGAAACAGGTGAAGCAAAGTACAAACGTTAGCAGAAAGAAAAATTGAAAATTGAAATTTCGGAGGGATGAGATAAAATGTCAGTTTGACTCTAGCTGGAAAGTTCAGAGGGTACAAATAATAATATTAGATCTAAAAGCCATAATATTAGATGTAAAGATAATATAACTAAATTAAAAACGCATTCAATGAGAAAATTGAAAAGGTATTAATTGGGGGGGATACGTGATGCTAGCCCTCCAAAATCAATGTTTTCCCTAATTTTGTAACCAGGATGGTAAAAACTAAAATATTTGATCCACAAACAATTCAAAGGACGTAGAAGCATATGCAATAAGAAAATTAAATGAGCAGTCGGGCAACATCCGCAAAAGTGCTTCGTATTATGTAAATTGGAACGGTTTTTCTACAAACTCTTTTATGATAAAATATTTACAGAAGGGGAAAGCGTGAAATGAGAAAATGGTCAAGGAAAAAGAGGGAAAGAGAAAAAGGGTAAAGGGAACGGGAGAAAGGAAAAATGAAAATAGGAAAGTGTGAAAAGGGAAATGTAAAAAGGGGAATGATGAAGAGAAAGATGGAAAAGGGAAAGGTAAAACAAGAAAAGGGATATGTTGATAATGGAAATTTGAAACAGGGAAAGGAAAATATGAAAATGGGAAATGGGGAAACGTGAAAATAAGAAAGGGAAACGGTAAATAGGAATGGGAAAAAGAGAAAGGAGAAAGGATCAAAAGTTAACAGGGGAAAGATTTGCAATCAACCATTCTAAGCGAGTGGCACATTCTATTTTGTCAAACAACTATGTCAAAAAACTATGCCAGAAAGGCAAGTGACGGATATGCATTGCTTGTGTTTCAAGTGCCCACCTGAGTTGTAGATGGCGCCAAATAACGGAATATTCAATCACACATGCACGACAGAGCATCACTTTCTCTTACGTTTCCGCGTAATTTTTCCCATTTAGTGGCAGACTTTACCTCTCTAGTAGAAACAACGTTTTATTTTTCAATGCTCTGGTCAACGATTGAGAAATCGCTTATTTTGTCCACTATTTTCAAACGACAAACGTCGTCTTTTGCGCGTAGGTGTTAGACAAAATAAATTTCTTATTATTTTTACAGATTTATTTTCATTTTTTTAAGTTAGTAATAAGTGACGTTTTGACAAAAAATTGCACAGGCAAATTGTTTTCTCACCGAAAAATTCACATCGGAAGTGTTGAGGATTGAAAAAATGAAATTTATTATTAGCAAAATATTTTTATGAATGAATATTCAGGATTAATTTTAATGAATTCCATAATGAATTGCAACAAGAAGCATTCTAAATTAAAAACGTTTCGAAAAATTTGTTAGAAAAAATCGAGACCGGACCTTCCGGTTATAAACTCGGAGTGATACCACTGATGGAACCCATATAAGATGCGTGTTTTTTTTAGAGTCCTCTTTTTTGAGACTCGCTGAAAGCAGTGTGAGTAAAAAACAATAAATGAAAATGGTGTAGCTTCCCCTGTTCAGTTTACGAAACCTAGTTGCATATAAACTAATAAATAAATGTTATTATTTTCTATTCATAGCCATCGCAACTTTATTCTCGGTAAGCTTTGTCCATGCGACTGATCCCACGAGTTCCAAAGATCGCCAGAACCCCAAAAAGCCCAAAAAGGTGAGTTTTACTTCACTAAAGATTGTTTTTGTCTTATTTTTAAATCAAAAAAACTTTCCATTGGCCCCATTTCAAAGACAGAATTTGTTTCATTTATATAGAATTTCTTTTAATTGAGTAATAGTGCATTTAAGAAAAACAAATATTTCAACTTATCCTTATATTTTAGTTGACTTTTTCTAGTTAAAATTACACTGCTTAATATTTCTCTTAACAAAAGTGGCAAGATCTATTGTCGGTTTCCAAAAAATCCGTCTTTTGTCTGATTTTGTGGCCCTAGATTTTTCAAGTGACACTTTGTCGTAAATTCCACATTTTCAAGCAATCGTGACTTGTTTAATATAATTTCAGTTGCCTAAATACAAAATTTTATAGTAAACCGTTAATTTAGTTATGTAATAAAAAAAGTTGCGCATTGTCTGTCTAAGTTTCAGTGTTACAGGAATACTTTTAAACCAAGTACTTATTTTTTGTAAATCTTCAAAAAATATTCTCTAAACTATTAACATTGTAGACAGCAATATAAAAAATTGAATGTTCGAGAATTTTGGGTTTTACTAAATGATATAATTGTCTGTTATAAAAATTTGCAAAGAACACAATCCTAACGAAGTATTTTAGAATAATAGTTGCTGCACTCTGCTCTCAGAAACTAATGTTTTCGTACTTTAATCATAAATAGGGTTAAGGGAGAGTCCATGAAGGTAGAAAAATAACAAAATTCGATAGGTAGAAGAATATTATTTTGGTTGAGCTTACCAGGACATGTGGTTAAGTTGAACAGAATATCTGGTTATATTGACCTAGCTTGTATTCACAAGCAACGAGAAATTGTTAGGTAAAATTTTCAAATCAACTTTAACAGCATTTTTGGGTAAATATACCTCAATTTCTGGTGAAATTAACCAGAAAATTTGCAACTATCAACTTTGAATACTTTATCACCAGAATTTATAATAAGGGGATATTTAACATTTTATGTTAGTTGAATGAACCAGACTTCTGGTTAGTCCAAGCAGATTTTTTTTGAGTGCAGTAATATATGTTTCAAGATTTTCTTACTATTTCAGGGTAAAAATGACCTGCCCTACTACGGAGAGGTTTTGGTAAGCATTTGTTTATTTAATTTGTTTTTTTTTTAATATTAGATTTATCAACAAATTACGAATTTTTCTGAAATCATCATAAAGATCCCAATTAAAAGTCTGTCATCGAAAAAAAAATTCCGTTGACAGATATCCTAATAATGCCTTTGGTTATTAAATTTGTTTTAAAAAAATATAATATTAATCGAAAAATTATGCTGAAGCTATCATATAGTTCCTAATTAAAAGAGATGACATAGGAAAAAATGAATTTTTCTGTCGACAAATGCCTGATTAATGCATTTTTCAATTAAATTTGTTTCAAAAATCATAAAATTAATCAAAAAATTATGAATTTTGCTAAAATTCTTCTATATTTTCTAATTAAAGTAATTGAGTTGAGAAAAACGATTTTTCTTGTCGAAAAATGCCTGTTTAATGCTTTTGCTCATAAAATTTGTTTATAGAAATGATAAAATTTATAAACTTATCATGAATGTTTCTCAAATTGTCATGAAGTTCCCAACTGAAAAGATTGGCATTGAAAAAAACCGAATTTTTCTGCAGAGAAATACCCGAATAATGCATTTGTTTAAAAAAACCATAAGATTAATCAACAAAATAATTAATTTTGCTAAAATTCTTATAAAGTTCGTGATTGAAGAAGTTGACAAAGAAAATGAGTTTTTTTGTCGACAATGCCTGATTACTGCATTTGTTGAATAAATTTGTTTATAATATAAACAACTATAATCTTGAGAGAAAATTTTTCCAATATAATATTCTTTAAATTCAAATTTCTTTCAATATAACTTGAAAAAACGTATAATTATGGAAAACAGTAGAAAACATTTTTTTACCAATTAATTTGCTTACAAAATTTATTTTAAAATGTATAATATTGAAAAATCTGTCGCTAATGTGACTGTATGCAAGTTAGGTGATTTCAACCATTTTCCTCTTATTGCCGAGCACCGGGAACGACAAATAGAACAAATGGCCATTTAACTCGTCATACTCGTTTATTTATAAAAAACTGAAAATCTGATTCGAAAATTGTCTTAGAATTCTTATCAGCTTTTTTCAAATTTTGTTGTTTAAATCGGTTAATATTTGTGAGCTGTACGTTAGTTTGAACAAAAAAAAAAGGAATTTTCTTCCCACTGTGCGGTGGCACAATTGGTTAACGTGCCACTCGTCAATAGTATCTTTCTTTGTCCAAATTCGGCTTGAGCCAAATTTTTTCTCCCTTTTTTTACCAAATTGTTTGAAGAGCAATCGTAAGAATCCAGAATCAGAAATTAAATAATAATTTAAATTAAAAATTTTTTGAAATTGAGAAGAATAACAGTAAAAAATTGAGAAATATAAGGAAATTAAGGTAAAGACACCAGTTAGTGACACTGTTTTCAAAAGTACAAGATATAGCTTTTCACTGGTCGGCTTTATTACCGACGAGCGAAAGGTTAGCTACACGCGCGTAGAATTGTTGGGCGGCGCAAAACTTTCGCCCCGAAAATATCGTGAAGGTAGTCTTGCCAACATTAATTTTGATAATCACGTTATCGACAGTTTGGAACAGCTGGCGTATTTAAATTTTATGAGTTGGCAACACTTCTTCTACGCTATTTTCGAGGCGAAA
>NC_046657.1:130454152-130459179 GCF_010883055.1 Belonocnema kinseyi | reverse complement strand
CCCCCCCCCCCCTCCCGCAGTACTACGCGCGTGTAACTAACCTTTCGCACGACGGTGTAAAGCCGACCACTGTGGGATACGCTTCAATCACGAGTTTTTTTTAAGCATAAGTGAAGTAGTTTTTTTTAAGACTAGAAGCATTATGGCACCAATGTCCGCATTGCTTGTTCATATTCGTTGATGTCTTGAGTGCTTCATACGAGTAGATGTGTTAGTGACGCATGTGCACCTATCAATGACAGTAAATGAGTACAAGACGTGTAATCAAGAAGAAACTGAGAGTAATCACTTCACAATGAATCACAACTATTAGTATAGTGGCCCCTCTGCTGTCAATTTCAGACAGTTATGTCCAAACTCAAGCCACCTCACTTATATACATTCTTACGCATAGACGACGTACACAGGCACAACTTGTTGAGCCGCATGTATTAGATTGGGAAGGTATTAAACTTTTAATAAAATTCAATTACCGATTACAAGCTGAAATTTTAGTAGCAATTTTGTTAATAGAATGACATTACAAATGCGTTTTCGAACAAATGGCGTATCAATTCAGGACCAGAGTCCATAGAATTTCAAATAGAGTCTGTTATTATTTGATACACGCGTATGGCTCTGCTCCCGGATACCCTAACTTCCAATCTATTCAGTTACGCACGACTCTGACAAAACACTTCTCAAATAGTTTCGCGATTAGAATAATCATCAAAGTTTGAGACATGTTGAAGAGAAAATCTTAAAGTTAACAAAAATAAAGTTGTTTTTACTCCAAACACCACTGATTCTCCTCAAAAGAAATTTTCCTTGTTCCTGTCGCTAATCTGCCCCTTTACAAATTGCCGGACCGGTTAATAATATCACTCATCATCAATCATTATACAAACTTTTGCCGTCCAGACACCTAAAAAAACACCAAAATCAGCTGACTCTAATTTTACCTCCTTTTTTTAGCGATTCTTGATAAAAAAAATACGAAAATGCACCAACTGACTTGTGCTTGCTGAACGTTCTCCCGACTCAACAGTGCAACAACGAGTGGCGCACGTCTTGATGGCAGCACCGGTTTTTGAATATTTTTATACTATTTTTCACGAAGCCGTTATTTACATTTTGATATCAACTTCATTTTTTAATAAATAGAGAAATTCATTCAGATTCTCACTGGCTAGTCGCATGTCACTAACTAGTGTCTTTACCTTGCGGTACTAAAAATGGTAGAAAAAGTTGAATACATCAAGAAATAGAAGGAAAATCTATTCGCAAAGTACTTTATGGTTAT
This sequence comes from Belonocnema kinseyi, assembly GCF_010883055.1. Lineage (NCBI taxonomy): Eukaryota > Metazoa > Arthropoda > Insecta > Hymenoptera > Cynipidae > Belonocnema > Belonocnema kinseyi. The sequence continues at coordinate 130,457,897 of NC_046657.1, read as the reverse complement.
TTGGTCTGGCATAACTGATCGAATTGGTTCCACGTTACAAGATTATAATTAAGTTATGGTTTCCAAAAAGTTTTATTCTGTTAACATGCCGCATCCAACAAATATTTCCAGAGGCAAAAATCCGCGAACCTATCATTTTTTGTAAACGCTTTTCCTTCACTACCTCCATTAAATCCAAGCTTAATTTATGTAACAATTAATTTATTATAAGAATAATATGTAAAATTATGTTTCTTATAGTAAAAATATTCTTCCGCTAAAATTGCGTACTGAATTTGTGCAATTACAAATTATCAAACTATGCAAACTTCGATAAATACTTGTTCTTCTAATGCAAATTATATTTTATGTAGCCTGAAGTTGTCAAGATCAAATGTCGAGGTATATGCGGCGTAAGTAAACATAATTTTACAAATCTTTTTTATATTGAAAAACGATTGATTTTCATAAAAAAAAGTTAATACCTAACATCTGACTACGGATTCTCTTTGTCTTAGCATGTAAAATAAAAGCCTGCTTTTCACTCCAGATTTGGTCCTAATGAATTATTAAACAATCGTTAAAGGTATCAAAAGGAGGTTTTTTGTTTATTAAAAAAAAAAAAGTTTTCTGATGTCCATTTATTTACTTGATAAAAACTCCAAATTTGCTTTTTTAAAGTAGTCAATTATTTCGGCAATATTGCTGTGCGAAACAAGGAAGCGTTATCTATATTTGGCAAAAAAGTCACAAAAATGTTTGCTCTCCTACCGCAATATTTAAATTTTTTAAATTTTCATCAAAAAGGGGCGAAAGGGATATTTGACGATTACAAACAACAATTTGGAGCCTTTGTCTTCTACAAAGGCAAAGTTTCTTACCTATTAAAATTACCTAGTACTAAATTACTTTTTCCAGCATAGGGACGGAAATATCACTTTATGGCGCCTTTTTTCATTTTGCAAAGTAGCATCTTATAGGGCCCCTATAAAGAGCTCACCAACTGAAATATAATGGATATAATAAAATGTCGATTCGCAATTGAAATAAATAAATTTAGAAATATTCAAAACCACCACTTTGGCGATATCAAAAAGCTAGATAAGACCTTATAATAAAGATGAAGAAATATAAGAAATAATTCTAGACAAATTTAAAAAAATTCTAAAATTTGACCGCAATCGGTTTCAGGTGATCATTCATTGAGTGACCCTGCTTTGAAAGAAAGTTGCGTAAATGAAACTAAATTGAACAAAAGAGTATATTTGGTATGGAAACCATAGAAAAGATGAAAAGTTCGAGTTGTGCCTAATTTGAAAACATTATGGGATTCGCATAAACGCATCAATAACCTACACTCAAAGTGCCATATTTCGAATCATTAACAACAAACCAAATTTTGAACTTACTTGTTTTCCTGGTATTGACCGAGATTTAGGAAGTCACGAACTCAAATAATTAATACAATCAAACTGGAAACTTATAGCGTCAAACGGGACAATAAAACGCAAAGCATCAACTCACTAGACATCTAAGCCAATGATATTGCCCTTGTAACCCACAGAAACGCTGTCATTGCTTGGAATTTTTAGACCCCTCACAAAGCAAATTCACCTCAATGAATCAACTGCGAAATGAGATTAGAGAATTCTTCTTATGGGACGGTCTTCTCTAGTACAATCACTTAATCAATGGTTATGTACTGCCAGACTTTTGCTAATCTTTGGAGCTGCAAGTTAATGATTTGGAGCAAAAAGAACCAAAAATTTGAAAAATCACAAAATTTTGCACTAAATACGGTACAAAAGCACTAAATTGTGTAATTACGCAATTCCAAAAAAAAAACACAGCGGGTCTTTGAAAAACACTAGATTTGTATTACAATTATTAAAATGGCCACCCTGGCTGCAAATTGCCAAAGCGAGGCTCTTTCCTTGTAAACTGGTCTCTTCAACTATAGCGATAAAGATGCGCTCACTAATTTAAGTCTGCAGTGTAAAATAAGAATAAACGCAATCAAGATTCCAAAAATAACTCATGTAGGCAAAATCAAAGTTGATATTTTTTAAATCAGACCCTAATCACCGTAAGCTAGCGGGAAAATACGAGACTCGACGTCAAGAGTATGGCATAAAAAAGTTATACTTACACATGAGTTTAACTTTTCTTCCAAAAATCCCGACCAACTGTGCCAGCGCTCCAATCCTTTGTATGAGGAATTAAAAAAGGGAATTCTTCGCTCAGTCTAACACTTTAAGCAATTATACACTTACTCCCAACATTTTCCTATCTTTCTCAAAAAACAATTTTTTTCTCTCGAAAATTTGTTAATATCGTGAAAGGTGTATTCTAAAAACTTTTGTAAGGTTTATGTTAGACTTGTTCGTAAATGTTTAATATTTTTTTTTAATAAACGAAAACACATATATTTCATAGGGCTTAGGTAGTTTTGAGCTCCAAAATCCAATTTGCGATTATTATCATTATCATTTTCGTTTTTAGCGAGTCGATATACATAGCTATTCCAAGTTTCAAATAAGGTGGAGGTAATTACTTTTCCGAACTGTATCGGTTGTCAGTTTCAATGAAAAAAAATAGTTGAAGACAATGGAAAGTTTAGCCGTATCAACTTTTGTACAGATTGAATGTCTAATTGGTTAAAACAGGTTGTGCGTATTTCCATGGATGCGCTCGACCACTTACACAGAAGCACTGACAGTAGCGCATCTAGAAGTTGTTCACCAACTAAAATGTAGTTATCTGTTGGTATGCGTATACATTTATTTTCTCCGTCGAGTCGCATAGCCTTAATTTACCCTTCAAAATTTAGTTGAAGTTAGATGTCGTGGATAGAATATGCAGTTCACTACTGCATTGTTTGAACTCGAAATTAATACATGTTAATGAATTTGACACAATAATACTGTATTCGCCAGTCATTCAGAGTTTTAAGTAAAAAAAAAATAATTTTTAATCACGTTCATTTTTTTAAATTTAAAATCCCCGCCAAGAAAGGTGGCAGCGCGATGCAGATAAGTGTTTTACCAACAGTGAACTTTTAGAGCTCCATCAAGCCGTCGAGCGCCCAGGTGTCATACCAGATTCGGTTGCTTTCTCATTTCAAACCATTCCAATATTTTTCCAATTACGCTTTTTAACAGTTTTTTTTGTATTGAAAAACCGCATACGTACGGGAAGTCCAGACACTTTGAAACCCCTTAAAAGGCGCAGAAAATTGTTCAAAGTGCCTTTTTAAACCTTAACCTGTAGTTCTCAAATCTTCGTGCAAAATCTGATTGTTCCAATGATTTCTTCATATTTTTTACACTATTTCATCAGCCTTAATATACATCATCCTTTTTAAGAGTTTCATTAGCCTGTTCTTCAAGCTAGTCAATCAAATGGATATCGTGGCTGTAATTCAGTTAATATGCAGAGCTGGAAAAAATATTAACTTTATTGAAATGAGAAAAAATATAAATACAGAAATAATTTGCGATATTTAATTGAATTGAAAGAACTAGAAAACTCGGAATAATATATGTGTTTCTGGATTCATTTGAACTCACACGGCTTCTGCCGAGCATACATCTCTGATTTGCACACTTTCTAATTGCAATACCGGTCAAAAAATTGTGGGTCCGGATGCAATAAGGGCACATACAATTTTTTCGTGCGAAAACGAAGTCCCCTGGAGGCTTTAGAAAAAATTTTCGAATTTTAACTTTCAAAAGATATATATGGATGTAAAATTTGATTGCGCATC
>NC_046657.1:130431343-130454052 GCF_010883055.1 Belonocnema kinseyi | reverse complement strand
AAAGATGCGCAATCAAATTTTACATCCATATATATCTTTTGAAAATTAAAATTCGAAAATTTTTTCTAAAGCCTCCAGGGGACTTCGTTTTCACACGAAAAATTTTATGTGCCCTTATTGCATCCGGACCCACAATTGTATGTGGCAGGTGCGTTAACATTTTCTGACTCCAATGATGTTTTCAAAAGAAGAAAACCTCAGCTCGCTTTTGGACTTACTTTTTGCTTCATCTACAGGTTCTACAGCTCGCCTACTCACAGAAAAATCTGAAATTAAATTTCGTTGCATGTAAAATTTCCCGCTATTCGAGTTTTCATGCCATGTGGTGAAAGTTTATTCTACGATGGAATAAAAGCTGTCGTCTGCTACGGCGTCATTAGCAGAAATGGGAAAACAAAAAAGTAATAATGAATTTGAACTATAAATCGGGAAACCAGATTTAAAATAATCACAGAAAAAACAAAAGTTGAAATTTGGTACAAGTAAGATTGGCAACGGTTAAAAATTAAACAATATTTTGGCAAAAGTTTCACCGAGGTTAGAAGAATAATTTTGATCTCGCCTACCGCATTACACTGAAATAAGAAAATTTGTGTACAATATGTAGAATCAGCATCAGAAAAAAGAAAAAAATCCCCATTTCTCTCCAATTTAATGAAGCTAAACGACGATAGATAGCGCTGGCGCCTTAATTCTCGCTACACCTCGAATAAAAATGGAACGATTATAAGGCGAAATATTATCCAGGCAAAGTTAAACATCGAAAATTATCTTTGATTCATGTAAAGTTTATCTAGCAAGGTTAATTTTGCTTGCAGTTATTCTCTTACCTGGAATCACCTGGAATGTAAAGGACGCTGCTTTTGTTTTAAGAGAACTTTTTCTCTGAGTTTTTGCTTCACCGTTATCCGCAGTCAGATTTTAGTTATCAAATTTGGCAATAAATTACCACTTCTTTTCACAGCGTTATGCCCTTATACATTTGGAACCAGTCTGTTATAGAATCCCAAGTGGGGTAATGGAAACTTGGGGCAGGATGCATCACTATTGCTACGAGACTCGATGCCCTGCAAGTGTGTTTATGTAGAATAGTGTAAATATTATATAACAAGTGCACACGATATTTTTCGTGACGTATGTATACATATTAGGAATTTTGAAGTTTCAAGTATTCGCAATTTTCCAAATTTTATTTAAGTTAATTATTCATTCCACACTTTAAAGACAAAAGATATTCCTATTTTCATCCATGTGTTGGTAAAGAAAAATGGTCCTACTTTCTGCTGATTAATTTTTTTGATATCTTAAAATACTTCTCTTACAAATGTTTCGGTTAGGAGTTCTTAAAATGTCTCAGCCTCAAAAGCTTTAAAAGGAAATTTTTTAACTTTAAAACATTTTAATTTTGAAAAATTGGTTTACATTATAAATATAGCATCAAAATAAAGAATAATATTCAAGACTTATCATCGCAGAGTGGGCCGGATCTAAAATATACTATTATGGCTCGGCAATATATTTATAGAAGGTATATTGTTGGCGAGTTTAAATTTTTGTACAATGCTGTTATATAGAAAAAAAATAAGGTGGCAAAATTTGCAATATCAGTTTTATGAATTTTTTCCTTGACAACAGAGGACGAAAGAAATATACTAATTACCAGAATTACTGCAACTGCACAAATGGAACAGATATAATCACATTAATTCTTAACTTATAATTATGATAAATTATTCGATATATTTGTTCTTATTTTTGAAAATATTTTGCAATTTCAAACTGCATCAGGCGTAATGAATGCATTTTTTAAATAACAATTTCCATAAATACAAGACTTAGGCGGCCGTTTTCGCGAAGTAAAAATTAGTTTTTCTACCATTATTGTTAAAATCAATGTGCTATTAATGATTTAACCATCCTATTAATAAAAAATCATTCATATAATTATAATAAACCTTTTTGTATAAGAGAACATGGATTTATCATTTATAAATAGAAAAAGGTTTTTTCACTAAAATTACCCTAAATAAAAATTTCTATGACCAAATGTCTGAATCGTTACTATAATTATTTGAACAGTTTGCATAAGGAAGCAATGGAAACAATAACACAGCCCCATAATATAAGTAGGAATTTCAACGTACTTGAGTAGTAAATTTTTATTTATTTAGTGTTGCGAAATCCGAATCCGAAGTTAGAATTATAAAATTATAAATTTGTCTTTTTCTGACCTTAAAAAAAATCTTTTTTCGTTCATCTTTATCTATGTATACAAAAATGTTCTATTGTGGACTGAAATCTTTGCGGGTGGAGGGGGCTGCACATAATTCAAGACTACCACTTTGACGAAAAACATATTCTTTGCCCTTGAAGTAGTAGGTTCTAAATTCTGTACATACCCCTCCACTCCGGTCCCTAAAAGTTTTGAGTCCATGAGAACAAACGACAGAATTTCTATGTAATTTTGGCGAAATTTCAACCGCGGATACGAATTCACCAAATTGAAATCCATAGAAATGAACCAGTCTAGTTTAAAGAAACTGTTAGCAGCAGTTTCATTTCAACTTAATGCCCATTATCAAATTTCACAATTACTGTGAACTTTCTGTTGGATAATTTAAGTCAAAAGACGTTTTTTTGTGTTTAGAAATGAGAAAGGTCGAGATTGATAATGATTTATATCCGGTTCCGCGCTCGGACATATTTAGACTTCCCGTTTCGCGCTTAAATATTTCTTCTCTACACTTGGAATGCTTGAATGAAACTTGATTGAACAGATCTCTTTTAGATCCCATTACTTATATAAGTCGTCATATTTTAATTTTTCTATGTGATTAGGTATAGTTCAAGATTAGGTTGCTCAAAGATTATTAACAGATATTTGTTAATGTATATTTATTTTCTAAATTACCTAACCAAAAGTAAGTAATTATTTGATCAATATCGTAGGAATTTTTGACCGCTGAAATTGCTCCAAAAACTTTTATCTGTATTTTGCTTTGTTTCTTGGCTCCAAATTGAAATTTTCGTCTTTTTTTATTGTATTTCCAATGAACAAAACCAATATGACAAGTTCTATAAAAAATGGCTCAAATAAATTTTGAAGTTGTTGAAAGCTGCAATTTCTTGATAAAATTTATTTCCTCACCTCACGCTGATAGATTTGAAATTTAAATTTTTGATTTTCTGCATAGTACTTTTGATTAATATCACCAAAATAACAACTCCTATTGAAATATAGTTAAATGAAATTTTGTGCGTCTTTTCAAACCCTATAATCTAAATCATTAATAATGAGAAGGATCTCAATTATGACAAATTTATTCCTTGTTGGGTTTGCGGTCAAGCTATGATAATCTTGTAGGACTTCAAAGAAAAAGTTTTCTTTTCACGAATTATTTTTATATCGCACATTGTTTAACCTAAGATTTTGATTTTTGTTTGTTTAGAAAAATTGTTTAAATCGTATGACAAATACTTTTTTTATCAACAAAAAAATAAATTAACATGAATTGTTCGGTTTTCTAAGTATTACGAATATCCGTACATATAGTAAAATTTTAACATATTCTAAAAAAGGGTCTCAATCATTTTCACAATGCTCTAACTTTTTTAATCCACATCCAAAAGGGCTAGTGAACCAACTGGTTCTTTCTTTTGAGATAAAAAAGTCGTGCCAAAGCTTAATTTAATCTGTTAATTATTTCGAGAGTTATCGTGTTAATGGTCGCAAGGACCTTCAGACAGACGGATAGATGCCATCGCCAAAACGTGATTTTCGGCCTTAGGTGTCTCAAAATGTGAAGATCCGTTGAAGAACTGAGGTGTAAAATTTCTGCAGTTGCAATAATTCTGGCTAATTGTGTGTTTATATCAGCAGATTTTTAAAGATAAAAATTCATAAAGTTGAAACGGCTAATTTGGAAAATTTTGCCACTAAAAGAGAACAGACTGTGTATTGAAACACTCTACTTGCTAGCGTTGCAGCTTAGCGCACGAATTAAGTTTTGTCTTCTAAATACGTACCGAAATATTTAGGAAATAGTCTTCTAAGGCCGATTCTACCATCTCTGAATAAATACATAGTTAACTAATAATGCTCAATTTTTAATCAACGACTTAATCATCATTAACTTGAAAAAAGTTTCGTCATGAATTTGTAACCTCTGAATGGATAACCGTATACTCTGTTCGCAATGAAGTATGTTTCTGCCTATGTCTGTTTTAACGGCAATTCTGATTGGCTGAGTCACGAAACTTGGGCTCGCGCATCATCTCCGATGCGACATACCAAATAGGCCTTTGATGTCACAAATGAAGTGTTGTTTACTTGTATTGCCGAAGCGTTTCAAAAATAACATTAATCAAAATAATCAAATTAAGTGGTGTTTTTTAAAGCGAAAGGAAAGAGAAAAATAATATTGTGAGAACCTTTTGCGCGGTAGCCTCATTTTACAGGAGGAATAATTGAAGAGGCGACCCAACACAATACCCTCATAAGAGGGTCTCATTTTTCAGGGTAACAACAATTTAAATTTTTCATTTATAGAAATTATACTTTTCATTGCAAAAGAGCAAAGAAAAAACTATTGATTTGTGTGATGAAATAAAAATCGATTTTTTCCGCGTTAGATGCCTTTCTTCGCCAACAATCACAAATAAAGTTAACGATGCATTAAAATTTAATCACGGTTGGTGGAATCGACCCTGCGAAAATTAGTGCAAGGGTTCAACATAAATTTTTAACATTTTCTCACAGTGATTAAAGGCGTGACGGAAGTGAAAATTGGGGAATGCGATGATCACCCGTGGCAGAAAGTCAAGAGGACAATCCATTCATGGTACTCGAGCAAACAGAGCACCAAACCTCAGTCAAGCAACCCAGGGACGGTACATCAGTCATACGTCCCGCCGACAACATACGACCACGACCTCACGCAGCCACTTCTCTCGTCCAAGATGTAGATTGAATTTTCGTCCTGTATGCTGCGACTTCCAGGTGGTGTGGAATCATTAGGAAAAACAGTTGAAGGGTCCGCGGTCTGAACATCTTAACTGAAATTTCAGAAAGTTTATTCGACGAAGGAAAATCGTTGTTATTTTTGCAATTTTCGATTTTTTGATAAACTGTAAAATGTTATTTGTTCATTTGCCAGATAAAAATAATACACGTTAGTTTTATAATATTCGAATCAAAATTAAATGTTATATGACAATTAAAAGTTATTCACATGTTATCTAAGAGGGATCTAGCGGTCTAAACATGTTATATGCAGTGTTCCACTGCTGGTTTTCTATTATTTTTTCCAGACTCGCATGTTTCTGCGTTGTTTTTCAAGCTGCGCACGGTGATCCTGAAGCAAGTTTAGGTTGAACAAAAATGTCATCCAAAACGGAGAACGCCACTGTTTTCTACAGTTTTCAAGCTTTCTAAAACGTTTTTGCACGAAATCGGAGCTGCTCGTTTGTCGAAATGGCGCCGGAAAATAGTTTTTACATTTTTTAATACCAATAATAAAAATACGTATTTAGCAAATTTATCGTAGTCAGTTGGATTTGATTTATATTATTATTATTGATAAAATTGAATACAATTATAAGATTTTCTCGTTCTAATTGAACTTTTACAATCATTTTTCGGTTCTAAGCTGATTTATATAGCAGTTTTTAAAATTTTTTTTTATGTTGAATTATGCACAAATAAACATTTATCAATGTTTCTTTCTTGACTGCGGGTGAAATATGTTTGGGTTTTCCTTTTTCCATTGCTCTTATGTATTACTAAAAGACCCATCAGGGTCGACCGACTCCCAATCTCGGCTATGGCTGGCTTTTTCCTTCTATAAATGCACGCGCCTTAAGAACCACTGCACTCGACACTCTGATGGGTCTTTTAGTAATACATAAGAGCAATGGAAAAAAGAAAACCCAAACATATTTCACCCGCAGTCAAGAAAGAAACATTGATAAAAGTTTATTTGTGCATAATTCAACATAAAAAAAAAATAAAAAAAAGCTGCTTTATAAATCAGCTTAGAACCGAAAAATGATTGTAAAAGTTCAATTAGAACGAGAAAATCTTATAATTGTATTCAATTTTATCAATAATAATAATATAAATCAAATCCAACCGACTACGATAAATTTGCTAAATACGTATTTTTATTATTGGTATTAAAAAATGTAAAAACTATTTTCCGGCGCCATTTCGACAAACGAGCAGCTCCGATTTCGTGCAAAAGCGTTTTAGAAAACTTGAAAACTGTAGAAAACAGTGGCGTTCTCCGTTTTGGATGACATTTTTGTTCAACCTAAACTTGCTTCAGGATCACCGTGTGCGGGCAAGTTTGATATGCCAAATGTTTGGAATCGCAAGTCGGAAATTGATCTGCTTACAAAAATTTTAAATAGTTTATTGCGAAAATGTGCCGAGTGTTAGTAAGTGAGACGCATCGCTCACCTTCGTGTTTACAGAGAGGTGTGGACGACAGCATCGAAGATGACGTGAAAGTAACCACAAAAAGTTTTGAGAGACAAATACACTTAAGAGCACACACACTGGGATGTATTTTAGTAGCCTATTCTACCAAAAAGCGATTTATTATCTGCTTATAAAAAATGTTTCAGAAAATACAAAAAAAATAATTTTGAAAAGAATGTCAGATAACAGGTTTATACCGCGGACCCTTCAATTTAATTTAATGCTTGGAATACAATTTCTGTAAATTCACGAATTGTAAATGACATTACTGAACTATTGTTTTACACTTTTCAATCAGAAGCACATGGATAAAAATATAATTCATATAATAAAACAATTAAGATGGATAATTCTTTATTTTTTATAAATTTCCTTTCTTACTTACCAATGACATGAATCATTTCGTGCAAAGTAAACATGTCAATACACTGAGGTCAACAAACAGCGATGGTCCATTGAAACAGTTTGGCGGAGTGTTAGGGTCCGTCGGTTTTGCCCCCACCCCCATATAATGTTATTTTTGTCAATTAAGTTTTATTCTTAAATTTATATAGGGGTCATCCAAAAATTATCTTAAGTGATTTAGGGAAAGGGGATATTTTGTATATTAACAATGTAGTTCAAAATCCAAGCAAAGAGTTGAACTTTTAACCAAAAAAAGATGGAAGAGCTATCAGAAAGAAAATTAATTTTCCGACTAAGTAGTTCAATATTTAACCAAAAGATTAACTCTCTACTACAAACGGAAATATTTCATATCTTGAATAAATTGTGGACCAAATAGTTGTATTTTCAAACTAAAAAAAGATCAATTTTTAAACAAAACTGCAATAATTAAATTTTCCTCACAAAAAATTAATTTCCTATAAAAAAAGGATAAGGGTATTTTCTTTTATTGTCACTAATTTCTGAGTGAGATTGTGATGAACCTTTTTTCACGTCTAATACAGAGGAAAAACGTGAAGCCTCAATATTATCATAAAGAGAATATTTACTTTTTTTGCTTCACAAGTCTTAATATTGTCAGACTGAAATCTTCTTATTTTTTCATATTCTTTTTTATTCAGGATGGTTTGTTCGATCATGTGTACTTACTTATCCATTGGGCATCTGCAATTTTTGAAATCAGCAAACTTGCATATTGCAATGTCAAAAGGTTGATCTCAGATGCTTTGAAATCGTCAACTTTTCTTTTTATTGCTGAATTTTTTTCAAATAAATTTTTACTAATTCTTAAAATCAACATATTTTTTGTAATAATTATTAATTATCATTTAAGCTACTCGGGTATGTAATACAGTTGGAATAGTCGCTTTTAAATAAATTGTTTCGAAATTCCTAGCCACATTATCGAAAATTACTGAAAGGGGGGTTCTTTATTCCCTCTGAACTATGTTCCTAGTTTGAACGTTTCCTGTTGAGAGCATAAAAGTACATCTATCATGAAAAGTAAATGAAATTCTTCTAAATTTTCCGAATCCCCGAAAAGTATGTTCTATACCAGGAAGGATAGTGTGATTTGGTATGCCGGAGAAATCCAGACAATTAATTGAGGATAACCCTTAAGGGCATGTGATACTTACAGTTTGCCAGGCTTTTTTTCCACAAAAATTAAAATTTTTGAAAACTGAATTCGGAGATGATATTGATTTTATTGTGCTAAATAAAAATGTTATGCATATGTATTATTTTGAGGTTACGTCGTTTTTCATCTCTGCCTTTCCAATAATCTGGAAATTATTTATGAAATAAACATTTTTGATTGCCTGCAAAAACGGTTAGTTCCGGGAGATTAGTTACTATGTTTATTTGCAAGTCCAAAGTTTTCGGCCAAAAATATTGTGTTGTTTGGAAGTAACGCGCAAGAGAATTGTAACATACATAACCTCCACATGTACACATGTTGTTAGCAATATCAAAAAATTTTTCGAAAAAAAACACAAATAAAGTATAAGGGGACGTCCGTTAGCATGTTCGCTATCATTTCCCAAATTTTTAAGACAAAATATTGATTATTCTAGAAAAAAAGCCGTCGGAACCTAAAACTGGTAAAATCGATACTAATTCCTAAGCACTATGCAAATTACTCAGATTTTGCTAAATTAAAACTTTTTATAATGAAACTAAAAAAAAGTGTGTGGGGACGTCCGTTAGCATGGTCGCTATCATGTCCAAATTTTTAAGACAAAATATTGATTATTAAAGAAAAAAGCCGTCGAAACCTAGAACTGGTAAAATCGATAATTTTCTAAGAATCACATGCCCTTAATTGTTTTATTTTTCTTGCGGCATTGTTAAATCTTACCTCCTTATTTATGCCGTTACTGCTATGTTACTCTTGCGTTGTCAAAGGGGTTTAAATAACTAAAATACTCTTAGTTTAAATTGAGCAAAATGAAGTTAGCATTAATTTTTTATTAAAAGCTTTTATTAAAATCCTTACAAGTTAATACTATACTTTTAAGCTGGTCAAGTTAGTGACCGAATCAAAAAGTTAAAAATATTACTGATTATTAGAAATGGTTTAGTACAAACAAGGCAATAAAATTGTATACTTGATTTGTGAGTTTTTACAATGTTCCCAGCTTACGACGGTTTGCAGTGCAAATCTTCGACAACATTAATAAATGGATTTTAAGTCAAGGATTGAAGTTCTACTTCTAATTTCAAGTTATTGGAGAGTTGAAAGAATCGAAATCGAATTGTGAGAATTTCAATTTGGATTGTGAGCTGGACGCGTGCCTAAAATCTAAGAACGTCACTCTACAAATGAAACTATTATTTATAATTTTGGTACTTTTGAGTAGGACTCATTTATTTGTGAAGACCCACCAGAGGCGAACTTGGCGGCTTCATTTTAGTATATTGCCAGCAAAGAGCGAAAATTTATTTGCCAACTAAAAAATGAAAAGGCGTTCCCACCTGATAAATATTTGAAGAATGTTGGCGGACTATTACGTGCTATGCCCCAGTCCCTATAGTACGTATGATACCCAAACTTATGATCGGCTATATTTGCATAAGCCTGCTTTAATCCTGTTACATTATTTTTGTTCTGAGAAACAGCGTAAGAGAAAAAATACTTTGAAACATTTAATTGTTTCAGTTTTCAATAAACTATACGTTCCGGCTAATGTCTACGATTTATTTGGAAACTGCCTTATCCCTTTATTAGGGTTAATCCCTTTTTCAACTGTATGGTCTGCAGTTTTTTGAACGTGTGCAAAAGCTTTGGCATCTTTGTCATAAATTTGAGCATGAGTCCTAAAGTTTATTTTCTTAAAATTTGTATTCATGACCAAGAGATTGACGGCTGTTGCCGATTCCTACAATTTCGTAGAGCCTTGATGATTTTTCCTACGAAATAACCTTTGGGTTCCTGACCGCAAATGCATATCACGCAAGAATATGTGACGAATTCCAATGTTAAATTTGGTTAGATCTGTGTCTAAAGTTTGATGTCTACCCTATATTGGGCAGAAATTAGTAGCAATTAGTTGTGAAATATATTTAAAATTTAGATGATATAGCTTACCGCTTTTACTGCCATAATTATATCTATATCCCTGTTAATCCTGTCCAAAATCGTATTCGCAAATTAAGACCACCTTCGTACAGGTCGAATGTTCATCATGCGTGACTTCTACATCCGTTTTTGTTGGCATCTACATCCTTATTACTCGTATTTCATCATCTTATGCGGGGTGATATTCGGAGAGTACGGCGACCAGGCCGCGATCATGCTCATGCTCATGCTGTAACCCCGGATAAGGAAGTCGTTGCTTCGTGTAGTAGATCTGCACGACTTCTAAACTTAAGATTTCAAATGGGTCTGGAAAAAGGAGATTTAGTGAGATATACCAGGGAGGACTCTGAGTCTTAGTGCTTGCCCCTTGGCTGTAGTTTAGGGGTTTCTTGTTCACGATGAGGTGATTGAATTTGATTACGCGACTGAGACGGCTGGTACGATTGTGTTGACAAATGCGGGGATACTCATCTTTATCGCATGAAGAAAAACCGAGAGATAACACATAAGAAAGATAAAATAGACAGAGAAAAGTGTGATGAAAGAAAAAATCATATATAATGTCCAAACCTAGAGAGAGATTAGGAAGCTTTTAGGATAAGGTTTGGTGAGGGTTCCTCATTTAATATAACTCTTTTTCAAAGTTTATATCCAATTGACGTTTTGTTTCTTCTTATCCCCGTTCAATACTTTGTTCTGAATCACTATGTTTAATTTTAATATTCTCCTTTGCAGGTTAAACTGGATTATTCAATGCTCTATCCAGGGACGAAAAAATGTATTGTTTTTTGCTTCTTTGAAAAAAAATAGAGTGCGTGTCTTACTACAGACTCCAGCAAGGAATACCTACTTCTTAGAAGATAAACATTTGTTCATGTTGAAATTATATTTTAATATCGAATCAGATTTCGAGCAAAACTTTCTGGATGCGTACCCGAGAGGTCAGCCATTAAGAGGGTCAGGCAGAAAGAAAGAGAGGGCACCTGGAAAGAACGAGACAACTCAATCTTTGGCAGTGATTGTAGGTACTGATTAGACAACCTTACAGACTGCTTAGTGTCGCTGGAGAATTTCCTATACATCTTCTACACTCCAATGAAGGTTATTGATGTAATTATCAGAATATTCTAGGCAATGCATACACTTTTTTCAAAACATGGCGAGCCACTGTGGTTGATGCTTAAGTATGTGTTTATGGTGTGATTACTAACTGACTAATGTTACCGTTTCCCTTCAAAGGAGGGATTAGAAAACGAAACTCTTACAGGTCGTAGTCAAATTCCTTGAAATGTTGAGTCATTAGAAAATGTTTGAACTCATTATGACAGCTTTTCCAATTACTTTAAAGAGAACTCCTGCTTTAGTATAAGGCGTAATACTTACGAGGGGACGAATTATAAAGAAGGCATATTCGATGTTTTAGACTTACCTGATAATGGAAGTCTTCCTTTCCTTTGGAACTGTTAAAAAAATTTTGTACAATCCTTAATGTCAAGTTTGTCTTATTTGTTTGGAAATACAGTGAAACTCTTTTATTGTGCCGATTTTGGGGCTGACCTTAAGTGTGAACTAACTCATTGGAGCCCGTTTCGCTTTTGTTTGTTCACCCTTGACTACTCGCCTGAATGACAGGCGCAGACCCCGCGGCCCCCGTGCAGTTCCTCTTATTCCTACCTACGGCGCGGCTTCAATTTTCGGAATGGCTATAGAAGGGAGGGCTATTGAAGTGTTTCACTGTCTTTAATAGTAGTTTTAAATTTAGTTTAGCAGCTTGGGAAATTGAAAATTTAAATGAACGGACATGCGTTCTAATTGAAAATCTCTTAGGTCCATTCCCAGTACTCAAAGCGATTTTGAGGAACGATAAAGAATTTGTCGTTCTCAAGCAAATTCTCTAAATATGTGTGCAATTTTTATTCTGTATAATTAGGTTTTATTAATAAACTATGTATTATTGTGTTTTTAACCGATTCGGAACCGAGTTTTATTCAAGAATTGAGTTTTCGACAAAAAATGGAAAAGATCAATTATCTAACAACTGATATATACATATTAATCCATTTTTAGTAACACTGTAACAAAGCGAAGAAGATATGCGCTCAAAAAAGCGATCAATCGAAAATTCAGAATTATAATGCATAATTTCTTATTTCATGTATGTTTTATTTTGAACATTGTTCAGTACAGTTTTTTCTGCCACCAAATTGTGATGAATGTCGCACTTAAAATCGTGATCTTTATTTGTTCATAAAAAACATGTATAAGTGTATTATATTTATTTTTAGGTACAATATTGCGTATAATTCATTTTCCGATTTTGGGGTTGACGTCGGGTGGGAACTAGCTCATCATATCCCGCTCCGCTTTTGTTTGTTCACGCCTGAGTGACAACCGCAGATCCCGCGCACCCCGCACAGCTCCTGTCACACTTACCTACGGCGCGGCGTCAATTCTCGAAAGGACTATAAAAAGTAATTTTATTTAATATGGCAGAAAATTTAATTGAGGTGAGTACAATTAAGATCATATTTGTAAATTTTTTTAGCGTTTATTGAGGAGTGTCAGTCCTTAAATTTGTTGAATTTATGAAAAGACTTTACAAATTTTAATTTTGAATAAATTTTTATCAACAATCCAGTGAAGAAAGACGTATTTTGTTTGCGATTAAACGAAATCACTGGCAGTACATTAGAGTCAATGGATAATGCATATGACGATGATGTTCTTTCAAGAAAGTTAATTTTTATTCTATTAATAATTTTATTTGTTACTAATTTTAAGATTTTTATATATTAACTAGTTTTATATTTTTTCTTGAATTTTCTGAAAATACTTCTTTTAAATTCTAACCTGAAACATGAGGGTCACCGCGTCGACATGAAACTTTAGGGGCAGACTTCTGAACTTCAGTGTTAAGAATTTGACTTTATTCGTAATTTTTCTTATTCTTCAACTTAATACAAATGACTCATTTCTCATTTGTAAACAACCTTACCAAAAATTACTTCAAATTATGAGCAGTGGAATTTCATTCATAATAAAAATTAATATTTGTAGAAATCAATTGATTATATATGAATTGATTATAATTACAGAGGTTATTAAAAATTTAAGGTAACATAAAAAAGCTCGCAACTTCTACACAATTTCTTAACTATATGGAAAAATTAGAAGAGTATTCTCACTCAGTGAATGAAACTGTAGCGATACGGCCACAGAAAAATAAAAACAAATTAATTTTAGTAATTGTAGTTTTCTCAATGAAAAGAAAAAAAAACATTTTTTCATCAAAACAGAATTTAATTCTTTTTTTACTTCAACTAGCGGTCAGTGTGTCAATTTTAAGAATTTCGTAATAATTTGAAGCAATTATGCTTAGTACTGTTCTTAGGGGAGTGGTGTATGTTAAAAGTTCAGATATTCGAGGCGCTCTAACTGTAGGATGCCAACGTACGCGACACGACTTGGCTATAAGTTGGCTATATCTCGGGCGAGCAAAGCATACTTTCCAGTGCGTTGAGGTTCAATCGAATTTTCAGCAAGCTGAAATTTCTAGCTGGAATGGTGTTAAAAAAAGAATAAACAATTTTCTGGAAAATACTGCATCGATTGATTCAGCGGTTAAAAAAGAAAGTTTGTGCTTAGATAATCGAGTGCGACTGGGAGCTCGTGGAAAGCACACAATTGAATTAAAAAATATTTACTAAAAAAAAATATTAAAAAATGATAGTAGTACGAAGTTTCTATTTAAATTGCCGGAAGCGACAGACCGGCTACCACGAAATGTCTGCTCCTGCTGAACTAACTGGTTTTGCCACCATTGGGTCAACTATACTTGAGCAACAGGGACCGACTTTAACATCATCCCCTAGCTTCACCAGTGCCTTGCAGCCGACATAAATCACGACCACGGGAGCAATAGTGGTCATGATATTGGCCTCAGCCAGTACAGCCAAACCTTCAACCTAGAGGGTACCTCCTTGCGTCACTACCACAGAGGAAGACTCCTACCTGGAAATATTCTCCCAAAGGAGACCGAGCCGCTTCACCAAAGTGCTCCGGAAGCGACCGGATTTGAAACCACTAGCAGCACAGAACGTCAAACAGAGTGACCTCCTTGATGTCTTACGATTTTTCTTACGATGAATCGATAAGCGACTACAGGCTTAACTGTGGCTGTTTCTCAAACAAAGTTGTATCTTGACTTCAAGTCAACCTGCTCCCCGGACTCATCTGGATTTCCTTTGTCACCTGCTATCCATGTGACCGACCTGGTGCTGACCGACTGCACTCTGGTTACGTGCTAACCTGACACGTTCTTCCCCCTCCCCCGTCTCTCTCACCACCCGCACCGTACCGATTACCGATTCACCGAGAGAGACGAGTTCAGGGGAGACCCTAACCTCGTTCAATGCCAATGCCAACGCAAGTGCAAATCTAATTCGCTCGCCACCTGCTTTTGCATGCAACAGTTTAAAGTATCCACCCTCGTCTACGCAGCTTCTCTCTCTTTCTCTCTCTCTCTATGGCTTTCAGTCCACTTTGACTCCCCCCGTAATGCACTGGCAGCCGCTAGCCAGTTTTGTACTATCTCCCTTGTTAACAGGTATCAGTTCTTCGCTAATAATCACGACACAACACAATAACACCTTCTAAACTTGTCAGCCGCAAAACACACCACAATTAAACTTAAAAATTTCGACTGTTCATACACACACCCACACAAACCGACACATCCACAACTAAATTATAAAGAAGCATTGTAATTTCAGAGGAAAATATAGCTTTTTCATTTGAAAAGTTAAATTTGTATCCGTTTCTGTTCATTTACCCCTTTATCTGACCCTGGCTCGACTGTAGCGTACGCTCGGATAAATGTTGGCAATTACCACGAAAATATGACCGTTACAAATCGATAGGCTTAATTTAAAAATTTTTTGGAAATGACCTCTCAATATTTCCACAGCGAAGAACACGCGTCTTTGCACATGTGATGTAAATAATCATTAAAAAATTAATGTTATTTTGTATTAGTTACAGTTTATAACTATCAAGTCACTAGAAGCTTGGGGGAACGGATGATACACAAGAAATCTAAGTAACTGAAGAAGTTTCAGAAACTGAGGAATTGATAGCGATTGCGATCGAAAACGCAGAAGTCTTTGAAGGAAAAGATGTTAGCCATATTCCATATCTGGTTTTATTTTGGAAAATTGGAATAATCATCGGTATTTTTATATTTATTTCCTTTCATTTGAGACCCTGAGAAACAGCACTGATCAGGTTAAAGATTGGTCTTACTGGAATCCTGTAATGCCTAAGAAACACAAAAGTTCTGTATTGCGGATGCAGTCAAATTCAACGTGAGCGTGTTAACTCCGCCACAAATAGATGCACCACCATTAGCAGCCAGACTGTCAAATCTAGACATAAGTACTACATAAGTACAACAAAGTGCTACCTTTGCGGTAGCACTGTACAGCTTTGGTGCTGCAAAAGCAGTTAATCAATAAAAAATAACCTTGTTACCATTGTCAATTGATTCATTGGCAGCTATTGTAGATCAACTTTCAAAACAATTCGAATCATTGACAAATAAATTAAGCCGATCCGAGCACCAGCCTGGTCATCCGATATTTAGATCAAACTCTCGGGGCAACTCCGGCACGCGTAACCGAAGCAAATTCTCCAATAAACTTAATTTCTACTTATCCTACTACCATACCCGGTTCCGCAAAAACGCACACAAATGCCAAGTTCCTTGCTCTTGGAAACATACTGAAAAACCGGCATCGAAAAACTAATAGTGCCATATCGCGTGGAAATTCTCAATCTAGTGCAAAACTCAAAACATTTTTACATGCACGATCGCGATTCCGGGATAATCTTTCTGATCGACACAGGCTTGATTGTATCTTTGCTCTTAGCCGATCCACAGACCCTAAAATGGAAAATTTAGAGAATTAGCGATATTGGTTACTAACAACTCGCAAGTCAATACCTATGGCAATAAACCGATCAACCTAAACCTAGATTTGCGGCGTGAATTCACTTGGCATTTTTACGCAACCGCACATCCCTGTTCCATATTCGAAGCGGACCTGCTCGGCCAGTTGAGCCTTGAGCAAAGGTTTCCTTACATTTTAAAGTCAGTCCGATTACAGGTAACTAACGCGACGCCCAATGATGAGGTAATGCACCATATCATTACTACAGGACTTACCGTTGCTGATGGAGCAAAGCGGTTACATCTGGATACGCTGGATGCAACGATATCCACCAAGAATCATCATCCAAAATGTAAGAGAATACTCTCTCTATATCAGCATCCCTAAGTTCAAGTTTTGCAAAACTGAACTCGATTTTCCAGGGTAAACCATCCAGCTGCAAGAGTTTTTCAATCACGCCCGAAAAAGTGCAGGCTATTACTAATTTTTCGAAGCCTAACCAAGTTTCTGAACTCATAAGATTGCTCGGTAAGGTCAATTTGCACAAACACAAGAATCATTGAATCGATATTTGAACGACTGTCGTAAAAAAGACAAGAAAATAATTCATTGGTCGGGCCAGGCAAACACCGCGTTCGTGAAGGTCAAACAAAAATTGGCTGTTAATCCTACATTTTCACGAACGTCTTTTTTTCTTGAACTACGTTAGTTCCAATGGGCCGTCGTGTTACGTGATGGCCCTATAAATTTATTTTTATCTTTTTTTTTGGCTTATTTCCAAGATAAGTAATTTCAGAACCCCTTTAGAAATTTTTCTTTACCAAACTGATTCTTTGTCCATCGTATGTATGTTTTTCGAGTGCGATCATTTTTTGGCTAAGGAGAAGTAAAAAGTTGAGTGAGTACGGTGAGGGTGTGGTGAGTAAGAGAGCTTGAATGAAAGTGCAAGTGTGAATGAAGGGAGTGATAGAAAGTGAAAATTTAAACGGAAAATGAAGAAATCAACGAATGTTGACTTTGAGGTTAGGTTCGTTTGGGTGATATACTGGGTTTCTTAGCAGTAAATAGTTTTTAAAATTCCAGGGTAAGATAATGAATAGTAGTTGGAAAGTGACAGGGGAGGAGGAGGTGAGGCTAAAGGTCACTTATAAGGGTAAAGTCATGTCGGTTATGCGCAGTCCACAACGTGATTTCGGAAGAAGGCAGAGCCAGTTGAGTGAGAAGAGTAAAACAAATAGGGATAGCGATAGCAAAGAGAGAGAAGGTAGCGGGGTAGACGAGGCAAGCAGTGAGGGAGGTGCTGAGGAGACGTTTACTACGCCTTTGCATCCCGTAGCAACGGCAGAATCAAGACTAGGGAGGAAGCATAGGCGCGGGAGCCCCACTAATTTGAAAAGGCTGGGATAGAAATCGGGAAGCTCGAGATCGAAAAATAGGGATGAAGGGGATATGTTCGTAAACTTAAAATACCTTATAAAAGGATTCAAAAAAGAGACTTACGGAAAATTAGAGGAGATATGCGGAAGACTGACTGATATGAAGAGTCAAGGGAAAGAGGTAAAAGACGAGGTAAGAAAAGTGAGACAAAATTGGGAAGAATGGGATCAATTATGGAAAGGAGAGAAAGAAAAGGTGTGGAATCAACTGAAAAGTATAGAAAATAGGTAGTGAGAGAATGAGGAGGTTAGGAAAAAGGACATGAAACTTCTAGAAGACAGAGTGAGAAAATTAGAACTAAAGAATGTGTCTAAGGTGGGAGAGAAAGGAAGTATGGAATAAGTTAAAGAATGTGAAGTGGTCAAGCATGAACCAAATGAAAGGTGGCACTCTGGAATGTTTGACGTTGAAAGAAGCACTCGCTGTTTCTCCGTAGGAACGTCTGATGCAACGGGTTTAGGTCGATTGGGAGTTTTCACTACTTCTTTTTCCGCTTCTTGCACGTCCACTTCGTTTAGATCTAATTTTTAAAGTTCTTTTAGTGGAATTTTTCTTAGCTGGCTATCATCTTCACTAAGATCAATCGTGTAGAATCTTTTTTATCCATCAATAGCACTGTTACATTTTCAAATAAAAAATTAGTTTTGAACAACAAAAAAACAATCTTCAACAAGGGAGTTGAATTTTCCACGAAAAAGCTGAACCCTTAAACAAAAAACTAAATTTATTACAAAATAGATCAACTTTGACCGAAATTGTGATTTGACATGTTTTTACATTAACCTTTTTTATTTTAAAGATTGAACCATTTGGTTGAAAATTTAGGTAATATATTAAAGCTTCTTTTTTAAAGTGATGTTAAGAATTTTATTTGGCCCCAAATCACCTCACATAATCGCTGAATAACCCCAATACAAATTCACGAACGAAATTAAATTGACAGAAATAACATGAAATAGGAGGGGGGCCGTGCGTGGTCATATTTACTTTGCACAAAATAATTTATATCTTTGGTGAGTAAACAGGGAAAATAATAAAAAATTATGTATGAAAGTATCTTATTATGTGGATTATATTTTTATACATGTCCTTCTGTTTGAAAAGTGTAAAATTAATAGTCGAGTAATGTAATATACAAGGCGTGGAAGCACACAGATTTTATTCCAAGAACTGCAACACACTATTTTTCCTAATGATTCTACACCACCTGGAATTTGTGACATAAAGGACAAAATATCAGCTTAAGCCTTTGATGACAATAATGGCATAGTAACGCCGTGGCCATATGTCGCCTCTGGGAGGTATGTCTGATGTACGGTTCTTAAGCTTGTTTTCTGAGATACGGCACCTGGACTGCCTTGACTGTCTGACAGAGGTACTGGATTTTTCGGTTTGCGTGAGTACAATGGCTTAATCATCCTCTTGAATTGCTGCCATTTGTGATCGTAGCACTGCCCATGATTCACGAACGTCACACCTTTAATCACTATGAAGAAACCGTTAAAAACTTATGTTGAAACCTTACAATAAATTTCTTACAGCCGTTTCCACCAACAGTGATTAAATTTTAATCCTTCAATAACCTTATTTGCGACCCTCCGCGAAGGAAGGAACCTAACGTGGAAAAAATAATTTTTTATTTTTTGACACGAATCAATGATTTTTTTATTTTCTCTTTCGTAATATAAAATATAATTACTATATATAAAAAAATCAAATTGTTGTTATTCTACTAAATGAAGCTTCTTCATGGAGTTCCATAGTTGGATCGCCTCTTTAGGCGCTCCTCCTGTAAAACGAGACTAACTCGCGATAGGTCCCTTCCTTCGTGAATGGTTAAATTTAATTAGCAGATTGCGTTCCACTATCTTTTAAATCATGGTCAAAGTACTGAACAGACCACCTAATCGAAGAAAAAGTTTCGATCGGAGAAGGCGAATCAGTCAAAAATTTATATTTATTCGTCAAAATGAGCAACATTTCGTTGATATGGGTTCGCCAACCTCATGATGCTAATTTATTAAAAGCTCCAAATAAATATCACATATTTTCACGAAAATATTATATGTTAAATAAGATATAATGAAAAAATTATCGTTAACATTTACTATTCATAACATAATTTTAACGCGTCCGAGATAAGAAAAAGTGTAGAACCCAGTTTTGGCTCGATTAAACTGGGGACGTAAGATTAATGTCCATCTATCTATTGGAAAGTAATTTCATTTCTCTCACAAAGAAAAGTATACTTTATTGAGAGCATACGTCTCTTATTTTTGATTAATAAATTACGGTTAGTATAGATCATCTCTGAAATCCCTCCATTTTTATAGGTAGATTCTCGATCCATAATTTCTACGCTATCTCATCTAAATTTGTTACTAAAATTATACACGTATTTATAAACAACCAACTTTGTTTTCTTCTTATTAATATACCCATTAATACGAATCTTTCACGGTCTTGTTGTTTCATCCACGTAAGACGCAGGACATAGTTTACAGGAAACTTTATAAACTAGACTCGCTTCGTTCCATTTTTCAGGTATCTTTATCAAATTTTATTACAGAACTTCAACGTTTTTTAATTGTAGAGATTTTAATTGCAATATTACTACTATTTAATATTTGAGACGTTTTTGTAATGTTATTAGAAAAGACAAGACGAACCTTCAGTAGGTATATATACAAGCAAACATTTCTGATTGTTGTTTACTACATTGTTGCCTAATCGCTTTCGCTTTCAGTCACCTCTTTCTCAGCCTTCCTAGAAATTCTGGCTTACGGAGTTTCTCAGGGAAGCAGGGCGAGAGCTAATACGACATTATGTATAGAAATATATATTTCAATTACAAAATAGTCAGGCTGTCCTCTCTTTTTCATGTTTAGGTCCCTCCGAAATCAGTGCAAGGTTATTTGAAAGCAACTCCCGACACTTGAATGAAAGCGAGAGATTGGTATATTTTTCTTCTCGCTTTAGAAAACACCGCTGTACTCAATTACTTTCATAAATATTATTCCTGAGATGTTTAGTCCATGCAAGTAAACAAAGCATAATTTGTGATATTAGAGACCTATTTGTTTCAGCGCACCATAGAATATAAACGGACTTTATTGCGAAAGTGGTATACGGTGAGCTATTCAGAAGTTTAAAATTCATGGTGGCACGTTTTGGAAGTTAATCACGATTAAGTTGTTAATTAAAAAATGATCATTACTAGTTAACCTTAGATTTAATCACAGATGGTGGAATCGGCCCTTGGAAAATTACATCCGAGATGAATAGTATATCTCTACAAGCCGGAATTCTCAGTGTGTGCCTTGAAGTTCACTCCTAAAAACACATTTTTTTTAATTTCTCGAATACAATTCGTAATTTTTTAGTGAAACAAAGTGGGTAACACTTGTTATTGAAAAGCACATATTTATGCATTATTGTTAGTCATCAGACTCGCAACCCCCGTTTTTTATTAATGAAAAACTATATTTGATGGCCATTTTTTTCACTATACACATTCCAAAATCTGTTGAATCTTGACAAAATTAATTGTTTTATGCACAATAATCAAAAATAAAGTTGACCTGTTCCGGCATTTTCAAAAAAAAATCCCTTGAGGGGGTGAGCTACCCCTAACATTTATACTGTTATATTTCGTTATTCCATTACTATATCATGGTGTAAAACTCTTGGATACTATTAAAATTGTTGAGTAAAGTTGATGTTGTTTGAAATGTTCTGAAATCAGCCCTTACAAATGAATTCATCCCTAAAATTCAATCACAAGTATTACTTTTTCATTACTTAAAAATACCCTCGGGCTATTCAGTGGCGTAAAACGTGTAATAATATTATTTCACATCCTTGGTATTTAATTAGAATTCTTTACCCCACTAATGTATCAACCTCTATTTTTCAATAAAAAAATGACACCCTTTTCAATATGAAAATACTAGTTTTTTGAGTTTGACGAAAAAAATCTTGGCAGTATGCACAATATCCAAATACGAAATCGACTTTTCTCACCTCAATAAAAATAACCTATAATAAGGGGTGAACCAGCCCCACAGGAGATATTGTCGTATCTCTATGATTTTATTCTTTTTCTATGGGACTTTAAAAACTAATAAAAAATTAATGATTCAAAGCAAGAAGAACTAACTAACTATCGATTAAATTCATACGAAGAATAAACGTGTAAACGCTTGGAAAACAAATTAAGAGAAGTAAACAGCTTAAAATAACAAAATAAGATTAAAGTTATCATTTTCTTGTTGTTGTTGTCGAGATTGGACGTTGCGAAAAACCTCAACGATTAAATTATCAAATCAGTAAGTCGCCTTGCCATGTTTAGGATAGATAAGACCTTTTTCGACGATGCGATCGCACTCTTGAACTCACAATCAGCTCGCCAAAACAACACTCGAATACTCGATATTACCTCTCATCATCAGTCTTTAGTCAGAGCTTCATCAAGCTCGTTTGAATCAGTATAACAATTGTGAGTGCAGTGTTTGTTGAATTCACAAGAAATTACATTGGAATCCAATAAATGTGCAACCAAATTCCAAACTCCAAATTTCATCAAAGTATAACATATTATTTTGGAATTCGTACATATTAATTCTACCATATAATATTTGGTCAATACTTATTTCCTGATTGTAAGTAAAATTTCTTTTTGCGTAAAATTTCTTAACGCGGTAATTGGTAGATATTGTATACTTGCCCCCGCCATTTTTAAAAAAAAGCAAAGAAATTAAAAGTACTCTATTTTACAGCTCTTTACAAGCCCTATCTAAAGAAACCATAAAAAATTATTTTCATCAAATATGACGTGGGTACAAGCATTTTTCAAAAAATTAATATTTTTTTTTCAAATTTTCATACATCTGAAAACTTTAATGGCAATAATATATTGTACACAAAATATTTGTTCTTTTGCGTAGACACTGGAAATTTCCAGATTTTCTTTTTCGAAAAAAATGTTTTTTTTACCCTACATTTTTGAAAAATATTTTTCCGAAGAAAAAAGCTCAAAAATTTTTTTACTGTATTCACTTCAAAAACCAAACCTTTTCTCTTCGATACATTCTTGTCTATCATTTAAATTTATAGAGATTTTGGAAATTTGAAAGAAAATGTCAATTTTTTGAAAAAATGTTCATACATCGTATTTGACGAAAATAATTTTTTAATTAGTGATTTAGATATAGCGTATAAAGAGTTATAAAATGCAATACTTTAAATTTTTATGTGGTCTTTTTCCAGAATTGGTGAGGGATCAAAGATGGACAAGAAATTTTGGAATTTTCAATAT
>NC_046657.1:130416300-130431243 GCF_010883055.1 Belonocnema kinseyi | reverse complement strand
TTACTAAAGATGAAATTGCTTTGAAGGATTATATAGAAAAACTATTACTTGATTGTATAAATAACTTTGAGGATCCAGAATTCATTGTGGAATCTACATTAGGTTTTCAAGAGCCATTTAAGGATACTGAAATGCATATTGTTGAAAATATTGACAGTATCTGGTCAGCGGATGTTGATGAACACGGACTAGTATGTACAGCGGATACAGAAGGTCTATCTTGGGAGTACAAACGAGAAGCTGTGGACTATTGGAGAAGCGGGGTTACGAAAAAGCTCGCTCTGCAAACTGTGCAGCATAGATTTCGAAAAGTCCAATCAATTGCACAGTTGAGACGATGGGCGCATACTTTGAATAAAGGAGGCATTTATAAAGAAAAAATTGGAAGAATCAATAAATTTGCATTAGATAATTTTCAGTTGGCTTCCGATGCCGGTTATATAATTCACGATAGAGATTTACAAAAATGGGCATTACAAGCTCAGAAAATCGTTGGACATGAAGATATAAGGCTTAAAGCGTCACGTCATTGGCTACAAAATTTTAAAAAGGCTCACAGAATAGTCAGCAGAAAAATAAATAAACTCGTAGCAAAAAAGACTGTTGAAGGGAGAAAATATTTACAAAAAGCAGCTGATGATTTAGTTTCATATGTGAGAAAAATAATTAAAAGCAAAGGTTTGGAATCAATTTACAATTCAGATCAGAGTGGATTTCAAATTGAAATGCACTCGGGAAGAACACTAGCTATTGAAGGCGAAAAGCAAATTGAATGTCTTGTGGAATCTGTAAGTTCGACGACTCACAGTTACACAATTCAACCACTCATTTCAGGTGATGGGAGACTGCTTTCCCCATTATTCATTGTTTTAAAAGAAAGTAAAGGAACCCTTGGACCGGTAGTAGAATCCAAATTATTCAAGCCATCAAATATTTACGTGATGCCTTCCGCTTCTAGAAAACTGACTTCAGGTATGATATTTATTATTGATGATTACAGTTTTTAACTTATGTCACGTGAATAAAAATGAGTTTTTTCAATGGTTACAGAACATTTCAAAACATGGCTGAAGGATGTGTATTTTCCCAATGTTGGGCATTCAAGTGTCTTATCAATTGATTCGTGGAGTGGGCATTGCCCTGATGCTGTAAAGGAAGCAGCACCTCCAAACAAAATTGTTGATGTAAAAATAATTCCAAAAGGAACAACAGGCAAAATTCAGCCACTAGATGTTTTCGGCTTCCGAGTGTGGAAAAATTATGTCCGTCGCTTCGAGGATAGTGTAACATTAATGAGTGAGGATATAGAACTTCATAAAAGAAGTAACATTATAAAACTCCAATCCTTGGTACATAAACAATTGTCATCTCCTCGATACAATAACCTATTCAAATATTCATGGTATAAAAGTGGCAACGTTGAATCAAAGCCAAATGAATTTTATAACCCCGTAGATTTTAGTTTTGGTAATGATTGTAATGAGTCGATTTCGTATTTGGATATTGTGCATACTGCCAAAATTTTTTTCATCAAACTCAAAAAACTAGTATTTTCATATTGAAAAGGGTGTAATTTTTTTTATTGAAAAATAGGGGTTGATACATTAGTGGGGTAAAGAATTCTAAATCAATACCAAGGATGTGAACTAAAATTATTACACGTTTTATGCCAGTGAATAGTCCAAGGGTATTTTTAAGTAATGAAAAAATAATACTTATGATTGAATATTAGGGATGAATTCATTTGTAAGGGCTGATTTCAGAACATTTCAAACTACATCAACTTTACTTAACAATTTTAATCGTATCCAAGAGTTTTACACCATGATATAGTAATGAAATAACGAAATATAACAGTATAAATGTTAGGGGTAGCTCACCCCCTCAAGGGATTTTTTTTTGAAAATGCCGGAACAGGTCAACTTTATTTTTGATTATTGTGCATAAAACAATTGATTTTGTCAAGATTCAACAGATTTTGGAATGTGTATAGTGAAAAAAAGGGCCATCAAATATAGTTTTTCATTAATAAAAAACGGGGGTTGCGAGTCTGATGACTAAAGATAATGCATAAATATGTGCTTTTCAATAACAAGTGTTACCCACTTTGTTCCAGTAAAAAATTACGAATTGTATTCGAGAAATTAAAAAAAAATGTGTTTTAAGGGGTGAACTCCAAGTGTCGAATATTTTTTGATGTTCTATAACACATCACAAATTCAAGAAAATCGGTGAGGTACACCTCGGGTACCTTCCTGTGAGTGAAAATGCTAAAATGAAAAAATCTGTTAAGGTGAGAAAATGCTTTTTTTCTCTTTTCGAAAAAAGTTTTCAATTATAAAAAAGAACAACATTTGATTTTGGTTTTCTTTTTAAATATACTGAACATAAAATTTTGAAGGGAAACGTAATTTGTGAATTTTTAACTTTCGTCTACATGAAATAATAACTAAAACAAATAAGGTGAAAAAATTTTCCAAATTCACCATTTGAGATTAATATGTTTTTAACTTTAAAAAACTGCTGAAATAATCATACTGTTGGCTAAAATTATAGCAACTGCACATATAGAATGAAGAAAACCCATGATCAAATTTCTCATTTAAGCTTTTTTGGAGAAAAAAAATTATTTTTATATTCTTATCATTTCTGATTGAGGAAGTATTATAATTGTGAAAAATTTCACTCCATATTTTTTAAAGGGTTCTTCCTATTTTGATGCCACCTGAAGCCTAAAATCATGTTTTGATATTGACGTATGTCTGTTCAAACGTTCATCTTTCTGTTAACTTGATAACTTTCGAAAAAATGAACAGATGAATTCGAGCTTTGACACTATTTTGTTTATTCCTAAAGAAAAGAACGATTTTGTTGACTAGCCCTTTTGAAAAGAAATTCACAAAGATAGAGCATTTTCAATATTGGTCAAATCATTTTGTTTAATACCTCTAAGCCATATGGTTGGCTTCTCGTAATACTTAGAAACCTGCAAAACTTATCCGAATGACTTCTCTGATAAAGAGAAAATAATCAGAAGCATAGTATTTATAAAATTTTCGAAATCAAATGAAAATAAAAACTTCTAGCTAACCAACGGACGATATGAAAATAAGTCATGAAAAGATTTTCAAGCGCGAAGTGCGAGATCCAATAGACGCACGCTGAAGGCGCGTTTAAACTAGCGAGAGATGCGAGCTAAGCGCAGCGCGTTTTAAGACTGTGCTCGCGCGGCAGGCAAAATATTTTCTTCAACTATTGTTGGAATTGCCTTAATTTTGATAAAAAACCACCTTAATTTATTAAAAAAAAGTATGCAATTTATCATTTCTATATACAAGAAAATTGTCTTAACTATAATTGGTTGACAGAAAATTCATATTAATTTTAGAATTGGCTATGAAGCACTAAATTGCAATTTCTGTAAATGCTCCAAACAAACTTCTTAGTGTACCTTTTTCTCTTGGAAAAAATAGATTTTTTCTTTAATTACACATCCCCACAAAAAGTAGGAATCAGGTTGTTATTTGATCTACTAATTCGGATTCAACGGCCAAAATTATATGAAAAATGTCCAGTTTAGTCCCATGGGCCTACGACTCTGATGTACACAACGTTCGAGACCCAAATAACCTGAAGAAAAAAGTAGATGTTCTGGCTGACCAGAATAGTGAATTCTTATGAATTTATTGTCATGAATCCGAATATAAGATCCGAATTATTAAATAACGCCTTTTTTCTTACTTCAAGAACCATATTTTATCGTTGATTTTCCCTTACGTAAAACATGATAGGTTTCCGATCATTTAGAACGATGTAAGCTGTACTTAGAACAATTCCGTTATAAAAACATTGGAGATTCTTGTTCAACGTCAACAATGTTGAAAACTAAAGCTCCCGAACAAAATGCATGTAGCAGCTTCGAAGCGACGCCTTAACTAATTTCGCGTCCTTAATGCATCTGCGAGGCACTCCTAGGTATGTATAGATCTTTTTAGTGTCAAGATGTCTAATGACACTTATATCCATAAGCTCAGGGTCCTCGGGATTAGTGTTGTCACAGAATTATTCAGAAGATTTTCTTAGTGCGAGAGATAGAGGCAGAAGTGTGATGCGAAAAAGCACAGCACCCATAATGGTGCCCTGAAGGGGCCCCTATCAAAGGTGACGTTGTTCGTTGTCACTAGATATTTCCCAAATGAGATAGTAAATATAGTTTTCCAAAGAGGCATTACTCTCTCTCTCATTGCATCTCACTTTGTGTAGATAAACCTTTAAGCTTTTCAACGAACAGATGATAAGTCTACGGGAGGTTAAATCGGAAGCTTCGCGGTAGTCAATCCAAGCTATTGACAGGACGCGCTGATGGGCTTTTGCGTTTTTGCAAGCGCACCTGTTAATTAGCTCGTTCTTTCGGCATCCTACTATCTTTTTTTGGAGCTCCGTTGTTTGTACATTCCTCTCCACACAGACTTAATTCTTTGAAAAATCATGTTTTTTAGAATTGCTGTAAGGATCTTATAAAGTAAGTTATTTTAGGGCTGTGTTATTGTTGTGATTGCTTCGTTATGAAAACGATTCAGTTAATTACAGCTACTATTAAGGCATTTTCACATATAAATCTTCATTTACAATTGCGCAGATTGTTATCTTATTCCAAATATACAGTTTCCCAATCACTATCACAGTGGAGATCTTCAATAGCCCTCCTTTCTATAGCCTTTCGTATAATTGATGTCGCTCCGCGTGTAGTTGTAGCAGGCTATAATGAATTGCTTGCCACCTACCGTCAGCCTCGAAATCAGGCTATAGAAGTGTTTCATGCATTTCACTGTCGGTTGATTTTCGTGAAGAAACAGCTTTTTATATTTATGAATAATAAATCTAAGTTTGTGTTTATAAAATGTTTATCACAATTATGTGATTGAATTTTGGATCAATGGACGGGGACAATTACTAAAAGCTCATTAATTTGAATACTAATGTTAGAAAAACATATTTTCACTGCCTGGAAACTACGGATTAAGTCATATGTTCATCAAAATTATTATTGAAAAAATTTGTAATCATGCCTGATGAAGTTTGAAATTTCCAAATGTTTTTGCATCTAAGATCAAATATATACGAATAGTTTTTCATAAGAATGAGTAAAATATTAACAGGATCATTTCTGCTTCATGTTAGAAGTTGCAATACCTCTGATCATGAGTGCATTTTTTGAATATTTTGTTGTTAAGACAAAAATTCATAAAACGGAAATTGCAAATTTGGGCAAATTAATTGATTTCTATACTGCAGCACTGAGGAAAAATTTAAACTCGCCAACCACAGACATTCTACAAATTTAATGTCGAGAATTTCTAAATAAGAAAACATCAAATTCGGTAAAGAATTTCGGCCTTCAGCCAACTACAAAAATTAAATATTAGATCCGAACAACTGTGCATTGATAAGTCTTGAAACCTATTCTACGCTGGGCTGTTATATTTATAATGTGATTAATATTTTGGAAATTAAAATCTTTCGCAGTTAAAAAATTTCTTGCACTTATTATATAATACACTATTCTACACAAACATACTTGCAGGACATCGAGTCTCGTAGCAATAGTGGTGCATTCTACCCCAAGTTTCCAATACACCATTAGGGAGTCTATAACAGACTGGTTCCAAATGCATAAGGGCATAACGCTGTGAAAAAAGTGATAATTTAATGTTAAATTTGATCACTGGAATCTGACTGCGGATAACGGTGAAGCAAAAGATAGAGGTGATATTATGCACATAATTATAAATTTTGGCTACAAAAGGATTTCTGTTGAGATAAATGGAAATCATACTAACCTTCAATTTGAGAGGAAATTATATTAGTGTTAAGAAAGATCCTTTTATCATTTGAGGGAATTTCTCTGAGTTAATTTATTAGTAGTTTATTTGCCCAGCACGTGAACCTAGGCTATTTAGACAAGGATGATGTTTCCAGTAGGAAAAAACCATGAGCCGTAGGCAAAGAAAATGCATATGCACAGTAAGGCAGCTGTAGAAACCTTCGATAAGGTACAAAATCAGCGAAAGGCAAGCGGTGGTCTCCTCATTCTGAAAACATCATGCATGCCAGAAAACGTTGCCGCATCTGCCACGTACATTATTCTTGGGAGGCCTATTATTTTAAATTAAGAACGAGTGCGCCGAGGCAACCTAAACCTTCCAAGGAATGGACGGTCCTAGAGTAAGGATTATTCTTAAGGCTGAGCAAATAGTATAAAAAAAAAAGATAAACAAATCTATGGAACAATCAGATTGTGCACTAAGATTCAATAATTACAGATTAAGTTTTCAAGAAGGCACATTGAAAACTTTGCTGCACTTTGGAAAAGGGTTCGAAGTGGGAAAGCAACCGACTTTGGGTTGACACCTGGGCACTCGGCGGATGGATGGTGTTCCTAAAATGAACTTCGCTTAAAGACGCATCTGTATGCTGCTGCCACCTTTTTGAGGGCGGATTTAAAATTTGAAAAAGGGCGCATTACGTAGAATCTTTTAAATAAAGAAGAAGCAAAAATATTACTCGTATTTCTATAATCGGATACGCTCTCAGAAATTCTCAACTTATGTACTTCCAGACAAGTTCTATATTTTTATTAAAGAGAAAATACAAAATCTGACCAGGGCTTCCGTTTCCAACACCGATAGAGGATACACGGTGGTTTTTGAGCGCAATAATTGTTGGCTAGGGAGAAGTGAAAAGTTGAGTGAGTACAGTGAGGGTGTGGAATATGAGAGGACTGAGGTAAAGGTGCAAGTGTAAATGAAGTAAGCGATAGAAAGTGCTAATTAAACGAAAACATAAAAAATTGACTATAGTTGATTGTGAGGTTAGGTTCGCTTCGTTGGGACACTGGTTTTTTTTTGGCAAAAAGTAGGAATTTGAAGGTTAAAAAGGGAATAGGATTAAAATATCCACACACCGTCAAAAAAATCAGTGTGAAAAGGTGAGTTTTTGCAAAATTTTTTTAAATTTGTGAATGCATAGAAAGTGACATGGTGGGGAAGTTGGGGCTAATAGTTAACAGTGTAGATTAGCATGGCGGTTATGCGAAATCCATAGCGTGATTTCGGAAGACGGCAGAACGAGTTAACTTAAAAGAGTGAGGCAAATAGTTATAGTGATTTCAAAGCGAGTGAAGATAGTGGCGCTAGCGAAGCAATCAGTTAGGGGAGTGCAGATGAGATGCTCTCAAAATGTTAGAAAAAGGAACATAAAACTAATAAAAAAAGAGTGAGGAATCTAGAACCAAGGAATGAGTCGAACGTAAAGTAGAAAGTAACTTTGAAAGGAATTATAAAGTATGAGGTGTTGTAGCACTAGCGGAATGAAAGGCGGCGCTTGAGACAAATTTAGGTTGAAAAAAGAATGGAGCAACAGAGAGCAAAGAGGAAAAAGAACACAATAGTGACGGGTTTGAAAACGATCAGTGAAAGTGCAGATGAAGAGATAAGAAAGCTAATGAGAGACATTGACGCGAAAGTCAGACTAGAAGAAATAAGACTAGCAGGGAAGCAAGAGGAAAAAGAATGTATATTTATAGTGAAATTATGGAATAACGAGGATAGGTATAAAGTTGTGAAGAAGTTTTTGAAAGAAAGAAATAAAAGAATCGAAGAAGATCTGACTTGGTGGCATAGGAGAAGAAAGTGACTAATCGGGCGAAAGACATGGACTGCGAGGTATAAAGGTAATAAGGATTGGCAGAGGTGGGATATTGGTAAACGGAGAGATATAAGTTTGGGACGATTGAGTAGAGGAATTAAGGAAGGGTAGGAAACTGGAGGGGAATGAAAGGGACAAAGAATATTAAAAGGGAAATAAAACTGTCACGGATGGATGGGGGGAGGGGGGCAAATCAACAGGAGCACCCAAATGTAAGGAATAAAGGAAAGAAACGCAAAAAGAGGGTCTGGAAAGTAGCGTTTTTGGACGTGTCAAAATTAAAAAATAAGTGCAAAGGATTTTTTAGAAAAACGCAGAAATAGGATGTAATAATGATAAGTAAGACGCGGGTGAATGAGAAGAAGTAAAAAGGCATGAAAAGATTATTACCGAAATCATATGAGTGGAACATGCAAGCAGCAAGAAAGAAGCATGTGAGAGAAAGAGGAATGGGTGGCATGGTGTTAGTGGTAAAAGAAAAACGGGTGGTAGAGGAAATAAAGGGAGAACTTATAGAAAAAAAGAGTGGTAGAATTGTTAAAAGAATTAAATTTTTAAAAAGTTATTGTGGATGTAGTATGTGTGTATAGAAGAAGAGGAGAAGAGGGAGGAAAGCGAACAATAAGAAAAGGGACTGAGGGAAAAGAAGAGAGGCTGATCCTCTTAGGATGGGATTTAAATGCATTTAAGGCTACTGGACTTGTTGGGAGAGACAGGATCGTTAATTTGTAACACTATAATAGACACTGTAATAGACTACATTCTGGCAAAAGAAAGAATAAGGAGGCTTCTGGTTACAATGGAAGTGTGCAACATGATAGACTCAGAAAACTTGACGGTAATTGATGCAATAAAATTTGATAGCCCAAAGTTCACAAGGAAAAAAGGGAAGGAAAAAGAGAAAATATCATAAAAACAGGCACTTGAGAAAAAGAAAAGTTGAATGAATTAATATAAAAAGTATAAAACGAGAAGATAGGTATTTTCGAAACGGAAGGAGTAGACAAACTTCTAGAAAAAGTAAATGAGTAATTCATAAGGTAACGGAATGGATGAGTTCGAGAGAGAAAAAGAGGGGTTTAGGAGCGACTCACAAAACGATGAATTCAGGGAAAGTAAAGATTGGAGGAAAGGAGGAAAGGGGAAATGAAAAAAGGAGAACTTAATAGGAGATATAGGGAGCATGAAACAATGATAAAGGAGAAAAGACAGAAGAAGAAATAAAGGTCTATGGAAGATGTAGAGAAAACGTGAAAAGAAGGTATATTTGGGAAGTAATAAATAGGAAAAGAGGAGGAAGGAAGGGTATAAATGAAGAAATGGGAGTGCAAGAGTGAACGAAGCACGTCAAGGGGTTATTAGAATGTTGAAAAGAAACATAGCAACAAGGCGAGATGACTTTAAAAGTAAAGCACTGAAATATGAAGAAGTGTGAGTGAGAGAAGAGACGTGGAGGATTTTCAACAAGGTATAAAAAGGAGAAGGGTTGCCGGAGTAGTGGAAGATAGGACTGTTAGTACCGTTGATTAAGAAAGGAGAAATGAAAAGGGTGAAGGAATATAGAGGTATTAAACTCATGTCAGTGGGATGTAAAGTGTATGCGGAAGCGTTTAGAAGGAGGTTGAAAAGACAGGTGAAATAAAAGGGAAGTAGACCACGCAACTAAGCGTGTTTAGAAATGGGATGGGAACCATATATAAAGTCTGCGTGCTTAACTGAGAGGGTGGGGTAAAAAGTTTTTGACATGACCTAGAGATGGCGCCAACTAGTCTAATTTTTAGCTTGTATGCTACAGTACTATATCTCATTGGCTCGTACATTAATTTTCAAGCTGATTGCTCTATTGGAATAGATTTGTGAGCCTACTGAACAATACACCTCGATTCTTTGTGCAAAAATGGAAAAATTAGTGAAGCTTTGGTCATTAAATACTTATATTTAAAAGGCGTAACGCCACTTAAAATTGTAGAAGAAATGGAATCCAAAATGAAAGGCTCTTCTCCATCATATTCGACGATTGAACAGTGGGTTTCTAAATTGAAGAAAGGTCGCACGAGCACTTCTGACGAACCACGTTCAGGACGCCTATTTGATGTTGCAACACCAGAAATTATTGAAAAAATTAATAAAATGGTGATAGAAGACTACAGATTAACGTTGAATGAGATAGCTGAGGATACTATAATTTCAACTGAGCATGTACGAAATATTTTACATGAACATTTGGGCATGGAGAAGCACTGCTGTCGGTACTGCTGTCACCACTACACTCCAGAAAGTAAACAGCAGTCGAAACAATAAATTGGACCAGGTGAAATAACCTCAAAGAAGGCCAAAACATTTTTATCGGCCAACAAGGTTATGGCGACTATTTTCTGGGATGCGAAAGGGATTATCCTCATTGATTACCTAAAGACGGGTAAAGCCATCACAGGTCAGTACTAGGCAGAGTTACTGAAACGTTTGATGGACGAAGTGAAAAATAAATGACTTCACTTGGCGAAGAGAAAATTTTTTTTCACCACCAAACGCACCTCCCCACAGGTCAGTCGTTACTATAGCTAAAATCAACTTGTTGAAGTTGGAATTGTTCCGCTATCCACCAGATTTGACCCCAGCGACTATCATTTGTTCCCTAACTTTAAAAAATGGCTCGTAGGTAAAAAATTTTAGAGCAGTAAGGCACTCATCGATGCTGTAAATGAGTATTTTCAAGGAACTTGACGAATCGGCCTATAAAAATGGTATCACTGCTTTAGAGAATCCAGAAACTATAAAATACTAAGGTAAGGTTGAAGATAGGAGGTAAGAAAGGTCAGGAATTCTGGACAGGAAAGAGGCTCTTGCAAGTGGGTTCGTTGTATGAGTTTTGCTACCAAGGAGTTTTTTTCTGAAACGAGAAGAGGAAGCGAGCTGCAGGTGAGAAAGAGATTGAAATGCACGAGTGAAGTAATGCGACAAGTACGGTGTACAGAAAAAGATGGTTCGAGGACGACTGGAAGATGAGAGTGTAGATGTTTAATGTATTAGTATGGTCAGTGTTATGCTATGGAGTGCAAATTTTGGGATTAGTAGAACATAAGAGAGTTGAAAATTTCCATGAGAGATCTTCGAGATAACTTATGGGAGTCATTCGGAGCTGCCCAGGTTATATGCTAAGTAAGGAAATAGGGCGAGAAAAAATTGTGATCAAATAAGTGAAAAAGAGCCTGGAACTTCGAAAAGAACACAAGAACGGAAGAGGGAACAAACTTGCAAAAGGGCGTACCCGGGAGGTTATAGATAAACAGAGGAGGGATAACGTGGAGTTTTCAAAAAGAGAGGATGAGAGATATGAACTAATGTGTGAATGTGGTATACAAGTGAGGGGTGGAGAGTGGGAAGAAATAGAGGAAGAGATGAAGGCAGGGCAGGGGGAATCAGAGTACCTGAAAAAGATTAAAATGGAGCGCAAAGTAAATAGCGTATTGAGATTCAGAATGGAAGATGGTGTAAGAGCATGTAGGTGTTGAATGAGTGAACAAGAGAATGTTTTATGGAGCATGTAGATATGAGCACGAAATAGGGTTGCATGTGTTTTCGAGAGATGTACAGGGGCGAAGGGGGAGGGAAGATTCAAAAGAGAGAGTGAGATGGTTGAACAGAGTTGGAACAAAAGCCAAAAAAATGTCTTCGAAAGAGGGAGAGTTACTAAGTAGTGCTACGGAGAAGATAGGTTAAAAATTCTTGTATTTTAGTTAAAAATTAAATATTTAGTTGGAAATTTTATTATTTTGTTCAAAATGCAACTACTCTACTTTAACGTTTTCTTTTTTGATAACAAATTTATCTACGTTGTCAAAGTTGAACTTCTTGGTTAAAAAATCATTTTTGGGTTGTAGATGCATCTTCTTGATGAAAAATCCGAATATTTTATTTAAGAAAGAAAAGTAGCTGGTTTAGAAAATTATTTTTTGGGTTGAACTCTTTTGTCGATAATTAATTTGTTTTAAGTTTCAAAAATGTGGTTTAAAATGACCTTTTTATCAGAATTTAACCTTTTTTTAGTTGGAAGTTCAACGATTTGAAGTCACCCGTTTTCGTCAAAAATAGCTCTCTTTCCTAATATTTTACTTTTCTGGAGAAGGAAAGGGGGTAAGATGAAGCCACGTAGTTCAGAGTGGGCGGCTGATGAGCCAATATAGCCTGAAATTGGTAACGTAGTTTATGTGCGATCATTTAATAAATAAATTACCCAAAGAAATATAGAATTTTCGAATTTTAAATAAAGATGTTATTGTTTCAAAATAGCTTAAAGTTTTCAAAAGTTTTGAAGACACTTGAAAAGAAATGATAAATTAAAAAATACTTCATAGCATTTAAGAGTATTTTATAGATATTCAGTGGTGTAGGATCTCCAAAAACTTGAAGGATTTAAAAGAATTCCTAAACAATAACCTAAAGAAGTACACATGAATTTTAAATATTTAAGGTTATTCTACAAGATTTCAACTTCAAAAAAGTATTATTATTTTAATAATAATTTTGTAAAAAACTTTATAATGATACCGAATGACTTTAAAGATTTTACAGCATGTATTTATAAAAATTCCAAGAAATTTTTTAGCGTTTTAAAACATGCCGAGAGATTTCAAAGTATTTAATCTGATATAGTTTATTTTAAGATTTTAAATTTTTTAAATAATACAATTTGAATGATGATTTTATGACAAT
Organism: Belonocnema kinseyi; assembly: GCF_010883055.1. Taxonomy (NCBI): domain Eukaryota; kingdom Metazoa; phylum Arthropoda; class Insecta; order Hymenoptera; family Cynipidae; genus Belonocnema; species Belonocnema kinseyi. The sequence goes on along the minus strand of NC_046657.1, from coordinate 130,418,823 downwards.
AATTTGAAAATATCCCAAAGCATGTTAGGTATATTAGAGCTATTTTAATTTACCAGGAATTTTCAAAAGTTTTAAACAAGGTTAATCGATTTCAAAAGATTTAAAAGGATTCGAACTACTCCCGGGTATTTTAAAATATTTCAACTTTTAAAAATTATATAATAATAACAATTTTGTAACAATGATTCGATATAATTCCAACCGATTTATTTCGAATGATAATTTTACAAGAATTATTTGAAATGATTAGAACGATTTTAAAGATTCTTGAGTGTTTTTAAAAATTTCAAAGAATTTTCAGGAATTTATTGTCAATGTTGACTTACAAGACCTGGACATGGCATTCATTGACAACGCCCATGGAATTTCTTGACAACGCTCATGACAAAAGTGCAGGGTCATTTGAGTTGCATAATTGGGACCACCGTAGTTAGTCGTGATCAAAAATCCAACAACACTTTTAATTGCTGTTACGTCAGCAAGGTAACAATCGTGCACTTTTTCGAAATTTAGATTTTTTACAAAAGGGCGTTGCTATCTCTTAATTGTGCACTTTTTAACAGTACCACAAAATTTCCCTAGCCTAGGTGAAAAAGGAAAATAGTGAGAAAAATTAGAGGTCTCGCGGAGCTTTTATTTTTGCACGGGAAAGCTTTTCAATGTTCTTTTACTTCTTCTTCTATTTGTTCCTCCTTACTCCAATGTTCCTCCATTTTTATGTTCCACTTTTTAACGTTCCACTCTACCTCTAGTTTTGTTCAGTGTTCAACTTTTTCCCCTATGCTGGGGGAATTATGAGTTACAGTAGAAAAATAAAAGTATCAGATGTAAACTCAACAACCCAAAATACGGAAAGATGTTAGCTAGGGGAATTATCAGGTATAAATATTACTTCAATGGAGCCTGACACTTTCAAGATTATCCACATTTTTCCTAGACTAGAAAACAATGGCAGGGTCTGGGGGAAATTCTAAGGCTGGGTTCGGATTCAGCGGCTCAAAATCCATAAGCAAACATTTTTGTGACTTTTTATGCCAAATGTGGTAGTAAAAAGAACACAGGACCATAAAATGGTTTTGGGAGTCTACTAGAATTCTACTAGGTGTACTCTATGTTTTTGGGGTTTGGGGTCTGCATAAATTACGTCCCCAAACCTACAAACCCCAAACTAACAAACAGCGCACCCACAAACTAACAAGCCCCAAACCCACCAACCCTAAACCAACAAGCGCCAAACCCACAAGCTTTATATCAACAAACCCACAAACGTGTGGATATGGATGTTATGGGTTTGTGGGTTTCGGTTTTGTGGATTTAGGATTTGTTGGCTTGAGATTTGTACGTTTGTGGATATGGAACTTGTACGTTTGACGTATTTGGGGTTGGGGTTCGTGGGTTTGGGGTTTGTGGGTGTCGGATTAATAAGTTTCTCGATATGGAGCTTGTGTATTTAAAGTCGATTGTTTATTCATGCATTGGGACCAAATCTGTAGAGAAAATCAGGCTTTAATTTTAGTTAACAACACTACATAAATCCGCAGTCAGATGTTAGTTAATTATATTTTTATGAAAATCAACCGTTTTTTAATATAAAAAAGACTTGTAAAATTAGATTTACTTACGCCGCATATAGCTCGACATTTGAACTTGACACTGTCAGGCTACAGGAAATATAATTTCAATTAGAAGGAGGAATATTTATTAAAGTTATTATAGTTTGATAATTTGAAATTGCACAAATTCGGTATCCTTGAGAGTATCAAATTATGTGGATACTCAGGGACAATACTAACAGTTTCAATTTAAGTGGTGCAGCAATTTTACTACAAGAAACATGCTTTTACAAATTATTATTTCAATAAGCTAATTTTTATAGTAATGCATTTCTTCTTGCGATTTTTCTGTAATCAAATCCCAGTTGCAAAGTTACTTGCGCAATCCAGGCGGTTTTCGGATTTTCCCCTCTGGAAATATTTTTTTGATTCGACATGTTTACAAACTAAAACTTTTTGGAAACCCCAAATGACTTTCAATCTTGTAACATGAAAAGCACTTGACCTGTTTTTGAAATTAATGGTCAAATAATTTGGAGGAAAAACGAGAAAAAATTTGTCTCGGTCCGAATTTGAGCTAAGAACGCCACTACTAACGAGTGTAGCCTCAAACAATTACGCCACTGAGGCCACAGCAGATATTTTCTCGTTTCTTCTATTAAGAATTCTAATATTACGTTTAGATAGCTTTGCTTTTAAGGCATAAAAGCCATCTTTTATTCTTGTTGGTAACTTGTAAAGTGTACGATTAGGCAATCCATCACGGAAAATGTTAATTTGCTGTAATTAATGCTATAACCTCAATTACTGGCGACTTATATCACATTACTTTTTAATAATAAGTGATTTTAAGTAGTTTAATATAAAAAAAATATACGAGGGTGGATTGATAAGTTTCCGGCCTGACCAAGAAAAACAACGTTTTTAAGAATTTTTTTTTTATTTCTCAACATAATCTCCTCCAAGGCTG
>NC_046657.1:130397600-130416200 GCF_010883055.1 Belonocnema kinseyi | reverse complement strand
GCTATCTAAGGATGGTACTATAGAACGCCACCTCAAGGTAGGCCTAGTGGCGCCATCTCTTGGTCAGGCCGGAAACTTATCAATCCACCCTCGTATATTAACAACATTTTAAAGTATTTAAAAAGATTTATGTGATTTCAGCCAAATTTCGAGAGGGTTTAAATTATTTTAAAAAATGTCAAGGGTTTTTAAAAGAAGGCAAAAAATGAAATGTCTTACAAGAAATTTCTAAGATTTTTTAATGAATATAGAAAGTTTTAAGGATTTCTAAGAAATTTTATAAGATTGTAAGGCAGTTTAAGTGATTTTAAAGAATTTCCTGTGAGTTACTGAAAAGTTATTCAAAAAGATTTAAATTAATTTGAAGAGATTTCAAGTGGTGTAAAAAAATTTTAATATTCTACACAATATAAGAAAATTCAAAGGATTTTAATTAATTTAGTCAATTTCGAACAATTTTTTATTATTTTAAAAAGTTAAAGGGATTTTAGGAAAACTTGGAGAAGGACTTTCAAGAAATCTGACAAAGATCGTAAGTAGTTTAAAGAGATTTTCAGGAGTCTAAGAAAATTTAAAGGATTTCAAGAGATTTTAATTAATTTTAGTCAATTTTGAAATAATTTGACTGATTTTTAAACGAATTTGAAAAAATGCAAAGATTTTAGGGATTTTCAATAGATTTAAAGGGATTAAAACAAATCAGAGAAGTTTAAGGATTTTCAAAAAATCATACAGGATTTCTAAGAAGGATCAAAGTCTTCGAACATTTTTATTTTCTCTTTGTGCCTTTCAAGGTGCAAAAATAATCGCTCGACATCTTTGAAAAGCGCATTTTAAAGCACTACCAAAATTTCCAATTTTTTACCATTAATTACACGGCCACACAAAAAAAATCTTTTTCTGGGTCTGGAGTTTAGACCATGCTTACTATATGTTTCCGCGGTTGCTGAATCCGAATCCTAGGTCCAAGAAACCCGAACACGTCAGGGTTTTGACATAACCTCAAAACATGTTATACCAATTTTTTTAGTCCGGACTCAGATCATGTTTTTTATATGTTTTTGGGGTCTCTGAATCCGATTCCGAACTCAAAATCCCCCAGCACGTCAGGGTTCTGACGTAATCACAAAAAACCTCATTTTTCCAGTCCATGGGCGATTCCATGTTTATTCTGTGTTTTGGAGTCACTGAAACCGAATTCGAGAAAAAAAACCCAGTACTTTAGGGTTCTGAATTATCCTTAAAACACCTCATAAAAATTTGTTTTTGAGTCAGGGATCAGGCCATTTTTTATAAGTTTTTGGGGTCACTGAATCCGAATCTAAGGTCCAAAAAAACCTAGCTTGTCAGAGTTTTAACATAAAATTCAAAATACCTCGTAATCTCAGCTACGTAACGCTTCGCGTTTAGACTTTAGCCAATTATATATTAAACAAAGACCAGTTCCACCCATAAACCCTATTCATTCCACAGACAACCGCGAGAAGGTTGCTCAATCGAATTTTGTACATCAATTAGTGCTAACGAGGGCTTTTGGCAAAGAATTTGAATTTTTGAAATGCTTAACAAGAATAAATAAGTGATTAGATAAATCAATTGTATAGATCTACAATAAAATTTTTACAGGTTTCTTTGAAAAATCAAAACCCTGGCATGATGAAGTTTCAGACTACAGATTCGGATTCAGCGAGCTCAAAAACATATAGTAAAAATGTTCCGACCCCCGGAATCGGAAAAATAGTTTGATGAAGTTTTTTGAGGTTGTGTCAAAGCCCTGATTTTCTTGAATTTTTTAGACCTCGGATTCGGATTCAGCAACCCTAAAAACATATAATTAACATTGTCTAAACCCCGGACACGAACAACAAATTGTATGAGGTGTTTTGAGGTTATGTCAGCACCCTGACATAACTTTGGAACTCGAAATCGGATTCAGCGACCCTACAAATATATAGTAAACATGGTCTGACCTCTAGACCCAGAAAATATTATTTTGTGTGTCGTAGTGTCATTACAGCGATGCACTCTGACTTCAATTAGGGGCCATTATATTTTTTCTTGAGGGATTATCAAAATCGAACACTTCCCAAATTGCTTACAATTATTAAATAAATGGCTTTTCTACGTAAAAAGCAATGTTATGTCACGGATTTTACTGAATTTCGTCTAAATATATTAATTTCAGTCAAACGCCTATGTAATTATTCCTTTGTAGTCCACCAAGTTGTAAGACCTAATAGATTTCGGCGTTATCGATCGAGTGTGACGTAACATTATAATACTCAATATCCACAGACTGCCACGAATCTGCATCTTTGTAACCTGTGAGATTATAGTGAGTAATTGTAATTTATATAAATTTACTGAATCTAAATATAATATAAACTTGAACATACTAATCCCGCACTGCGCGCGCAATAATGGTCTACTAAGCGCTTCGCGCTCAAAAATGTTTTCACCTCGCGTTTCGAACATGTAGGCTTTACATTACAGATTCTCATTATGACACTCGCGCTACGTGCTCACGTCTTTTGGTGTAATATTAAAATTTCTATTTTCTGCATACTACTTACGATGAATAGAAATAACTAACGAGTCCTGTTGAAAAATAGTTTGAAAAATTTTGTAGGGTTTTTAAACAATTATTATTCTTTTTTAAGACTTTTTTTTATATTTTGCGTCGTTTTATTCAAAATTTGAATGTTGTGGTGACAAATTTCAGACAATTCTAATACTTTCTCAATTATGATTTATGAGAATGTAATAAATTCAAACAAATTTGTAGTTATTGTTTGAGCGAACAATTTTTTCTGTTAATTTGTTTTCGTAAATTGTGTCGTTTTTCCACAAAGTGTTCATTTTTATTATAAATACAAAAACTACGTGCCTTATCAAAAAGTGATTCCTAACCATTTTGCAGTTCTTTTTCGAGTTGATAATTCTTGTTAAATCATCTTTTTGTAACTTGTATCGTTTTTCCAAATACTAGTTTTTATCCAAAATGGCTGATTAACGAAATCGTCCATTCTATTAGGATGTAAAAAGAGTGTGCCAAAAATCTATTTAATCTCTTAATTTTTTCGAGATTTATTGTGTATACGGACGAACAGATGCACAATGGGATGGAAGAAAAAAAGGGGGTTTCAAATAACTTGTAGCTAAAAATTTTTAACCGATTTTGTATTTTTTTTTAAATGTAGTAACAATTTTTGAAGAAATTTATGCGGCTGATTTTTGAATTTTTTTGTCTAAAGTTTTACGCTAATGCAAGAAGTTAAGAAAAAGTCGATTTTTTTCGTCTTTTTGTTTATCTTCGTGAATTTTTTTTCCGCAATCATCAAAAAATTAACAAAACAAATAGTCTACCCTATGAATTCTTCATTTGCCAAGTGAACCTTTGCGTTAAAATTACTTACTTTTACCAAGAAATTAATACTTTATCATAAAAATTTGTCATCTAACATTTTTAATAAATTTTATAAGCAAATTATAAAAACAATTACCTAGTCTGGACATTTGAAGGCAGAAAGAATTCGTTTTTCATCCAATTTTCTTCAAATTACATCGCCAGTGATGTTTCATGGTGGAAAATTATCATCAGATATTTTTTATTAATTTTATAAATAAATCATGCAGCAAAATTTACAAATTCGGCATTTAAAGGTAAAAAATCCTCGTTTCGCCTAATTTTACTCAATTGGTGTCGCCAATCGTGTTTATTTGTGGTATTTTGTTATTTTTGATTAATTTTGTAAATAAATTTTATCTGTTATACATATAAACCAGAAGAACATTTCATTAATACATGCAAAACAAAATAAAATGGTTTGTCCATTAATAAACCTCCCTGCCAACATCATTTTAGAAAAATAAAAAAAAAAATTTTTTTTAACCTCTAAATGACCAAATTATAAATTTGATTGAATAATTTGTTTATCAAATTCATAAAAAATATCAGATCGTAATTGCACATCATTAAACATCATTGAAGACATCATTTAAGTAAAATTAAGAGAAAAAATGTCATGCTGCCTTTAAATGACCACACTGGCAATTTGTTTATATAATTTCTTTATGAAATTAATCAAAAATATTGGATGTTAATTTTCTATCACTAAACAACACTGGCGACATAATTTAAGAAAATTTAAGAGATAAAGTGATTTCTTTCGGCCTATAAATGTCCACACTGGGCATTTTTTTATATAATTTGTTTATGAATGCTACAAAAAATATCGAATGACGATTTTCCATCATTAAGCATCACTGGGCTTTTGTTTATATAATTTCTTTATTAATTTAGCAAAGAATATCGGATGATAATTATCCATCATTAAATATCACTCGCGGTATAATTTAAGGAAAATGAAGAAAAAACCAATTCTTTCTGCCTTTAAATCTACATACTAGGCATTTGCTTATTAAATTAATAAAAAAATAGCTGATGACAAATTTCTCTTATTGAGTACTATTTTCCTATAAAAGCATAGCGTAGACTCTTTGCATTAACATAAAATAATAAACAAAACATTTTTAAATAAGGCGACATAAATCTCTTTAAAATTAAATGCTCTATTTGTCTTTGGAAAATCCAAAATCGTTTGAGAATTACTAGCTACAAGTTATTTTGACTCTTGTTTTTTGATTTCATCATATTGTGGGACCGACAATTAGAAAATAAATCAATCAAATTCAGATTTGGTAAATTTATTTAGATTAGAGTTAAGGGTATGTGACTCAGCTAAATACCTATATTACCGACAACAGTTTTTCAGTTGACTGAATGTTTTTTTTTAACTAAGAACTTTTTTTGTAAATAAAATATCGAGCTGAAACTTTGGGAAATGTATTAGAGAACAATAAAGTACTTTTAGGTACAGCATTTTTGTAGGAACTTCACTGAAAATTATTTCATCTTTTTTCTGAACCTCAACATTTTTTGAACGTTCGAACTTTTTTTATACATAAAATATCGGTCTCAAGCTTTGAGAAATGCAAGGCTCGAAAGAACACTACGTTTAAGTACAAAGCTTAATAATAAAAGATGTAAAAAAATATATTTCAACAATCAATTCCAAGGGCATCAGCCGGTAACGTTGTACACGAAAATACGAACTCTCTAGAGCCTCTTCTAGTGGCCGTCAGGTTTCGTATTTTCGTGTACAACGTTACCGGCTGATGCCGTTGGAATTGATTATTGAAATATATTTTTTTACATCTTTTATTATTAAGCTTTGTACTTAAACGTAGTTTTCTTTCGGCTCTTGCATTTCTCAAAGTTTGAGACCGATATTTTATGTATAAAAAAAGTTGGAACGTTCGAAAAATGTCGAGGTTCAGAAAAAAGATAAAATAATTTTCAGTGAAGTTCCTACAAAAATGCTGTACCTAAACGTACTTTATTTTTCTCTAATACATTTCTTAAAGTTTCAGCTCGATATTTTATTTACAAAAAAAGTTCTTAGTTAAAAAAAAACATTCAGTCAACTGAAAAACTGTTGTCGGTAATATAGGTATTTAGCTGAGTCACATGCCCTTAATCACGAAAATTTCACAGATTAGAAAAATGCAGACCCGCTTCATCCTCTTCATTTAGAAGAAACGAGAAAGTATTTACTGTGGCTCCGGTGGCTCATTTGGTTGACGCCCTACTCATGAATAGTTGCGTTCCCGGTTCAAATCCGGGCCAAGGCAGATTTTTTCTCGTTTTTTCAGAAAATTATTTAACCAGAAATCGGTAAAATCTCAAATAAGAGATTATTTAATTACTGCCTTTGTTCGACAAAATGACATCAATACTCCCAATTATTTCCTTACCATAAATAATTACACTTTTTAACACTGATACCAAAAACCCATTATTCACAAATATATAGCTTACCAAAACGTCTCCGTAGTAGGGCAATTCCGTATTTTCCTGAAAAAGAAATAAATGTTATTGTGCCCAAAAAAAAATAATCTGGTTGAAGCAACCAGAATTCTGGTTAATTTAGCTACAATAAAACGTCAAATATACCCTTTCTATAAATTCTGGTGAAAAAGCATTAGAAGTTACTGCTATAAAATTTTTCTATTTAATGTTAACAGAAATTAGGGCAATTTAACCATAAATTCTATTAAAATTGATCAGAAATTTTTACCGGACAGTTTCTCTTCGCTTAGAAATACAACATTCTGGTCAACAGGACCATATATTCTGGTAAACTTACCCAGAAATTCTGGTAATCTCTACCAAATATTTTGGTACCAAACAACGAAATCTTCTTCTTTTCCTTTTTTATTTCTTTGTTCTCCTCTATTTCTTCTTTTATCAAAACACAATAAAAAACAGTTAAAAAAGAATAATCGAACTGTTCCTGTCTTCTAAAATTTTAATTTTTGATTTTTTTTCCTTAATAAGGGTGCTCTACGGATGCCGGAACCTTGGTGATTATTATTTACAAATGTTTTTTATTGTAGTTTATTAATAGTAGAAATAAAGAGGATGGGAGAAATAAAAAAGATTTGGTTAACTGCCTTCTCATTTTTCTTTCCTCTTTTTTACCTTTGCAAAAAAATAGAACTCTTTTCTTTTCTAGGAAAGTTTTTGCTTTTTACAGGTTACAATTGGAACATTTTGTGGTGGTTACCTAAATTTGTTCGTCAGAAACATGTACAAGGAAACATTTTTTTCTCTTTGGAGTTTTTTTCTATAATGTATATATTCCGAGATATTCAGTGTTGGAAAAAGTTTTTTTACGTTTTTGGGAGCGAAAAAAGTGGAAAAAAACATTTATTGTTTTTTAATATAAAAAATTCAATTTTTAATTCTTAAAAAATTGAATTTAAACGGTAATGACTTAAACTTCAAAACAACGTTAGATTTTTTCAATTCATGAATTCTTACCAGAGATATAATTCTTTTTATTTCGACCAATTTCGCTCTAGGTGAGGAATAATTGTTGACCGGGAGTGTATATATAAATAAAACCAAATCTATCTTTTAGATAGGGCCAGTGAAAAGTTTGTATAATTAAAGAATAATAAAATTATATTCTTTAGTGAAGTAAAACTCACCTTCTTGGGCTGCTTCATGGGCTTCGCGGACTCTGTGGGTGTCTCAGGAATTGGGCTTACCCGAGCATGGGCAAAAGTGACCAGGAATAAAGTTGCGATGGCTTTAAAAAGACAACATAAGCATACTTATTTATTTTCTTATTTCCAATTAAGTTTCGTAAACTGACAATGCAAAACAACACTCTTTTCAGTCTTGTTTTTATTTACACCACTCTCATTAATAGATCATTATCAAAGTTTAAAAATGATTTTTTCGACTTTCGTAACCGAAAGGATCGGTCTCCTTCTGGGATAACGGCATTTTTTGGAAATTTTTATTAATTCTAATTTCTTTCATTAAAATTAAAAATTTAATTTATTTTAATGAATCAAAAATATTAATTTTTAGAAATATAATTCATATAAGAAATTAAATGTGTGTAACTCTCATCACTTCCGGTGCGATTTTTTTGGACGTCAAACAATTTTCATCTATAATTTTTTGTTACGAATCTCACTAACTACTCTGATGTGAAAGCATGAAAATAATATGTAAAACCAGTAGGAAATGTAATTTAATAATATTCTATTTTCATATTTTATTTTTGTATTTTTTTAAATTTTGATATTTATTATAATAGCCCAAAAAACAACATATTTTTAGTGGAAACGATTCTCTGACTTTTTCGATATTTATATTTGGAAATCAGTGTAATGTGTCTTTAAAATATTAGCTTCAGAAGCGATAACAGTTAAAAACTGGAAATTTTTCACTTGCAAAAGTTTAATTAAAAATGAATGTATTAGTTTTTTATTAATAAATTTAGTAGCTCTTAACAATTTCAAGACATTCAAATTTTTAAAAATGTCGTTAGAGGGAAGCGAACCCTGACTTTCCGGTTATAAACTAGCAAAGCCATCGCCTAACCTGACAGGCAGTTCAAAGACTCTAGCATCGAGATTCATGTAACGTGCGTTAAGAAAAGAAAATCATATTACTTTATATTATTACAGGCTTTGTAGTTACATTTTACATTTGTAGGTTTCTATTATAAGAAAAAAATTTAATAACAAAGGAAAGGTTTTATCTAAACTAAAAATATATATTTGGAAAAAAACGAAACAATTAAAATGTTATTCGACTTTATCTAACAAGTTTACTTGGTAAAAATAAACCAATTTTTCGACAATCTACAGTTCTCCTCATCAGGCCATCTGTAATAAGGCTATAAAAACAAGGTTGTAAATATTTCTCTTAACATCGGATTGATTAATTTTAGTTCACACTTTTGACACAGGTACCCCTCGAAGAAATTTAAAAGATTATTGCTTTATCGTAATAACAATATAGATTCGTCAAAAGGAACCGACAATTGAAAGGAAGTACAATTATTTTTTGAGCATGCGTACTCAAAAGTAATTGCAATGAAAAGGCCTATTTAATCGAAATATAGATTGTTTCTCTAGATAATCCCATCTTTCGTGGGTTAACCTACCTAAAGAATATTTGGTTATCCTTAACAATGTTCCTGTTAACAAACAAAAATACTTGGTCTACACTCACCCTATTTTTATGAAAAAAGTCCAGATTCTTCTTAAAATTTAAATCTTATTTAAATTTTATTATTTTGTTCAGAGCTTAGAAACTATATTTTCTGGTATTTGCATGATTATAAACTTGATTCTCTTTTATTTTGATGCGTTGAATCCGAATCAGAGCACAATATTGCTCCTATACGTCATGTTTTCAAAATACCCTAACCTAAAAGTGTTAAAAACGTGTTTTTTAGAAATTTTTGAGATTATGTAACCGGACAAGAAAAATGTCCAAAGGCTAGTTATGGAATTTGAAAGTACTAATCTTCTCCTTCAAACCTACATGGATTTATTTGGATATCTTTGTTTTTCATCAAAAAATAGTCATTTGAAATTTTTTATTTTGGCGTTTTAACTCATTCACGCTGAGGTGTTCAGATTTATACAACACATCTTCTATTGCTGACGGTACGATATTTTGTCTTGAAAACATTATCTCAGGGGTTTTCGAGGGTACCCCTTCTATTGCTGGTATCAGTTTTTCCTTATAACCCCTAGAAGATCCAATATGGTGGCCGCAATTTAGGACTTTAAAAAAGAACAAAGGATCCCGCACGAAATACCAAGAAAAAAAGTACAGTCGTTTGGACTCAAACCTTGCACATTGATAAAAAAATAAAAAATATGGAACCCGTGTCTTTTCATTTGTACGGAAACCGCTTCCTAGGGGTAGAAACCACCCCTAACAAACTACAAGCATACTAACCACCTGACTCTTGTAACAATACGTTTAGTCGCATATTTTTCTTGGAATAATTATTTGATATGTCAAAAAGGACCCCAAAACGAAACTATCTCATTAAAAACATTGATCGTTAAATTTATTATGGAACAAAACTACCATATTCCTGGATTACTCAACGTTAATGGGTTAAAACGCCAAAATAAAAAATTTTAAATTACTATATTTTGATGAAAAATAAGGATATCCTAATAAATCCAAGTAGGTTTGCAGCAGAAGATTAGTACTTTCAAATTCCATATTATCTTTTGTGGTAGATATTTTTCTTGTCCAGTTACATAACCTAAAAAAACAGCTAAAAACGCGTTTTTTGCACTATTAAGTTAGGATATCTTGAAAACCTGACGTATAGAAGCAATTTTGAGCTTGGATTCGGATTCAGCGAATCAAAATCATTAGGAAATGTTTGGTCTGCTTTCTGGCTTTTGCCCTTGTCAAATTTTGTCGGCCTGTGTTATCATTCTCTATTGGCACAAAATAATCGTCGATATTCCCAGATCAACTCCTAATTCAACCCTCAAAAGACGAACCCTAGAACTTTGAATTAAACAGTCTCGAAAATTCTTCATTTAAAACAGTCAATAACTTTTTAATTAAAAATAGTGATACAAGATAACCACAAAAAATTATAAACTATGTTAACAATCCACCCCTAATGATTTTAGCAAGACAGTCTTGAGGATTCTACATGGAAAAAAGCCAATAAATTTTTGTAGTTGGTGATGATCGCACAAGAAATCCTAAGGAAACTTCGAAACATTTTTTCAATCCTATAATAATGTTCAGAAAGCCTAAGAATCAAACCCTCGCAATTGTAGCGAAATGGTTTCATTTTCTATTAAAAAATTCATTAGCTGTTTGAGATGGGCAATCTGAAAATCCTTTTAACCTTAAATTGAACAGGCATTTTTTTGTCAAGAAACACCCATTTTACACAAGATGGAATTTAATTGAGTGAAACTGAATAAAATAGAGATAACACGCAGAATAAATTTTAAAAAAATTAAGACAATAGTTTTTGAAATTCAAGCTTTAAAAATGCACAAATTTAAGAACCTGGCATTGGATATCGGAGTTTTTTTATTTACAAAACTTTCTAAAAATTTTCGAAACATCAAGCTCAGTTAAAAAAAAAAGATGTTCATATTGAATAATTTAGCTAGTTGTTTAATGGTTCATGTTCACGTTTCAACGTTTCTTTAGAATAATTCAGATGTATACTTTTATATTTGAGAAATTTATTTATTTATCTTTTTCATTATCCAATTTTACGAAATTTGTTCAGATAAATTTTTGTAATAAAAGATACATTTTTAGTTTGATAAAAAGTTGTATTTCCGGAATTTCAAAAGCTCTTACTTTAAAATATGCAATTTGGTTTTTAATTTTCAAGTATCAAATTTTAATCGCTTTGAATAAAATATTGAAATTTTAACATTTTGATATTGTTCTCTTTTGAAATTTTCATGTGAAATCATTTAATTTTTTTAATTCTTAAATTGAGTATATAATTGTTCAATTCTGAGCGCTATAGGTTCGAAATTAGACAATTTTAACTTCTCCCTAATGTAATTGCATAGTGAAAAAATTTTTGTTCAAAAGATTTAAATTTTGTAAATTTCTGTTTTTTTTTAAATTTAATATTATCAAATTTTAAACGTTTTAATTCAGAAATAATAGAAGTTAAATTCCTTGTATGTATATGTATCTTACATTACTGTAATGATTACATTTTTCGTAAAAACAAAATAATCATTTCCAGCCAATTAAAAAAAAAAGGAATTTACGACAAAGCCAGCTGATTTTTCAACCGAAGAGATGTATTTTACATGAATTGATGAGCCTTCAACCAAAAAGATGGATTCTGAATAAGAAATGAAGTAGTTGATATTTCAATAAAAACAGTTTAATATTAATATTCACAATTTAAATATATGAAGATGTTTGTTTTTCGATCTACTGATCTTTTCAAGTTTATTTATAAAACAAGCTTTTGCTGCACGACGTGGGGCTTCTTCAGGTTACATTTTCTGTATATCTGCTTACCAATCGACGTGACAGTTACGTTTCGGAACATACTATGGTGTACATTTTTAGGTTCTCCTGAAATAGCGAACAACACTGTTTGTTGGCCCACGATTTTATTAAAAAAAAAGAATTTTTTTACAATGGTCACGCAAAAACAGGGGAACAAAAGTACGTTTTTCCTTAATTATCTTAAGAACTTTTTTTGCTTCTTCCTTTTTCTTAACCTAAAAATGTGCACCATAGTCTTTTCCGAAACATAACTGTCACGTCGATTGGTAAGGAGATATACAGAACATGTAACCTGAAGAGGCTCCACGTCGTGGAGCGAAAGATGTTTTATAAATAAACTTGAAAAGATCAGTAGATCAAAAAACAAACATCTTCATATATTTACTGAACTGATAAAAAAACCGAACATCTTATGATAAAATCATAATTTAAATTTAATAATCAAAATAAAAGGCAATTTCCAATATTGCATTTTTAAGTTTTGCGAATAGAAATAAGATTTATCAAGTTGAAAAAGGATTTCGAGAAGAATCAGAGATTTTCGAAATATCTGCTATTTTTTAAAATAATTTTTTACTACTATTGTGAGTTAAAGGGCGCAAAAAGAAAAAAATATTGAGGAGCAATTCTTTTTAATATTTCTACAAAATTTCTTATAACAAATTTTTGACAGAACATGTCATTTAGGTTTTATTTCTCGCATCTACTATGAAAAAGGTAAAAATCTAGATTATGTGCCAAATGACGCAAAATTTAGAAAAAAGCTCCTGGAGAAATTTGAACTTTTGAAAATTCCTACAAAATTTCTTTTCAGTATTTTTCGATACAACTCATTACGGTAAACATCATGAGTAGGTTATGATGTCTCAATGCCAACAAGAATAGTGTAAAAATCTAGCAATGTGTAATTTATTATTCGAAAACCAAAAACATTTTTTACGGAAAATTCTAAATAATAACCAAAATATTAAAATAATTTTCAACTCTAATATGGAAATAAACTGAAATTATTCAATTATTTTCATTATTTTAAGTATAAAGAGACCAAAATTGGCAGGCTATGAAGTTCTATTAGTATTTTTTCCCAATAATTTGGGGAGACGAATTCCAATTGTCAAATTTTATTTGGTATCAATTTAAATTTAGTAAAACTGGGAAGCTTTTATTTTTAAATTATTCAATTTTGAATGTTATTAATTAGAAATAATTTAATTTTTATTTCTATACATTTTAATCATATATTTTTGTAAATTTAAATCGGAAAAAATTAAATTTTTAACATTTTTAAATTGTTCTCTTTTACAATTTAGCTGTGAACTAATGTAATTTTGAGATTCTGAAATTCAGAATAATATTGCTCTATGCTGATCGCTTTGGATTCGAAATGAGACAATTTTAACTTCATCCTGATAAAATTCTCCAATTTTGACCTTTTATCTTTGAAGGTTTTGAATTTTGAAAGCTTCTGTGGATAAAAGTTTAACTACTTTGTTGAAAAATTGTTTTTTTAGAATAAAGGTTCGTATTTTTCATAAAAAATTTAGTAATATAAACACCTTTGTTAACAAATACCTTTTGGCTGAAGATTCATATTTTTAGTTGAAAATTCATGTCGTTTGTTGGAAATTCAACCATTTTGTTCAAATGTCATCCTTTTTGGTTGAAAATTCATTTTTTTGTTAAAAATGCCACTATTTCGTTCAAAATTTACTTCTTGCTGAAAATGTATATTTTAGTGTTAAAAAGTAAACTATAAGCCTTTTTAGATAAAGAATCAATAGTGTTTTTTGTTTGTTGAAAATTTATCTTTTTTGATTAAAAAATTAATCTGCTTGAGTAGCACTTTAATTTTTTCATAAAAAATTCCTGTATTTGGTTAAAAATTTAACAATATTTTTAAAAAATCGTCCCATTTGGTTGAAAATATAACTGTTTTATTTTAAATTTAACTATTCCGTACAAAATTGACTTCTAGTTAAAAATTTGTTTTCAAAAAGTTAAATGAAATATTTTCATAGCGAAAATATAACTTTTCTTTTTAATCTATCTTTCTAATTTAAAAATTCATCTGTTTCAGTAGAAATCTCCTCTTTTTGAATAAAAATGCAACTGTTTAGTTGAAAATTGCTCTTCTTTGGTTGAGAATTAAGTTATTCTGTTTAAAAATTTTTATTAAATCACCCTCCGAAAAATAATATTTTTTTTAAAGGTTCATATTTTCCGTTAAAAATTCATCTCTTTGGTTGAAAGTTTAACAATTTTGTTTAAAACTAATAATTTTAGTTGAAAATTAAGAAAAGTATAAACATTAAATTAGTATGAAAATTAAGAAAATTAATTGATTAAATAAAAAATTTGTCTAAAACTAACCTCGAGTTTTCAAAGGAATTTTTAAGGAAAAATGTACTTTTATTGGACACTGGGAAATGCTTGAAGGTGTACAAAATTTACTTATATTTTTCAGCTTTTTCCATAAAATTGTTGGAGGGAAAGAAAAATATCGACAAAAAATTAGCAATGACAACATTTGTGTACATGGACATAATTCACTTAATTTTACAAAGGAATTACAAAAAAATGACTTTTATTATTTTTTATGAAATATTAGAAGATCGACACAATTTATTTTTAATTTCTTGATTTTTTACTAGTTTGACTGAACGTTACAAAATTTTCAAAAAGCAAAATCATCCATTCAAAAAGTAGAGCTTTAAACCCACTTCATAGGCGTCGAAAAGGGCTGAAATCATGCATGTGTCATGAAAGAGTAAACTTTTCTTTAACCAGTATCTTGAAAAATCGTGCAAAGTTACGTTAATCATATTCCTACTCAACAATTTTGCAAAGTCAAGTAAAAGCAATTTTTTTCCAAAACGTTTCTGAAAAATTGAATATATGATTTTGCTTTTCGAAAATTTGGTAAAGTCCAATCAATCTAGTAAAAAATCCAAAAAATATAAATAAATTGTGTCGATCTTCTAAGATTTCAGAAAATACAATGAAAGTTATTATTTTTTTTTTTTGTAATTTTGTTGTAACATTAAGCGAAACAAATTTTGTAAAT
This sequence comes from Belonocnema kinseyi, assembly GCF_010883055.1. Taxonomy (NCBI): domain Eukaryota; kingdom Metazoa; phylum Arthropoda; class Insecta; order Hymenoptera; family Cynipidae; genus Belonocnema; species Belonocnema kinseyi. The sequence continues at coordinate 130,401,726 of NC_046657.1, read as the reverse complement.
TCGAATTTTTTTCCAATATTTTTCTTTCCCTTTAACAATTCTCTCAAAAAAAGCGAAAAAATATAATTGATTCTGTACAACTTCAAGCATTTCCCAGTGTCCAATAAAAGTACATTTTTCCTTAAAAATTGTTTTGGAAAATCGAAAAAATTGAGTAAATTATGACCTTCTTAAACATTTTTACAAATTTCAATAAAAGGAAATATTTATCCACCGATCCTTTCTAAAATGTGAGGAAAATTGACTACTTTCCCTCCATTTCCGAAAATTTTTCCAAATTTTAATTCAAATCAAATCATGTTCAACCGTGAGCGAATCATGGGAGGAAGGCCATTAGCCATGCTTAAGCCATTGTTCATAACCATGGGAATTTTCAAAATGAAGTTTCGGCCCTGTGAAGCAGAGTTTGCACCCTGCAAATTTCACAGAAAAAAATCCATTAATTCAAACTCCCATATCTTATCATTGTTTCTGAAAACCATAAATTAAGTACAGTAGGAGGAGAGCTGAATGTAGAAATAAATTTTTTATTCGTTACAGGGCAGAGGAAGGTGGTCTAAGAGAGGGCCTATGATTTTCAAGTAGGGCCTCTTGCTAGGTTTTCCGCTAGGACAGCAGCAGCTCAGAAATATATAAATATATATATAGGGTGTTATATATATATATATAGGGTGTCCAAGAATCAAGTGTGCGGACTTAGAGAGCTGTATAAAAACGAAAAAACTAAATCGAAAATTCCTTTTCCAAAAATCATTCGAAGTTTTAGTATTGAAGTTACAAAATATTTAATTTGTACCAATCAGGAGCGCCGTATAAACAGACGTGCGTATAGGAGCAGGAGTCCGACGGAGTGTTCGCCAAGGTGGGGTTAGCGAAGGGAGGAGAGTGGTCACTACACTACGTTGTACTCCCGCGCGCGCACGCACGTCTGTTTATACTGCCCTCCTGATTGGTCCAGTTTGAATACTTTTTCACTTAAAAACTAAAACTTTGAATGATTTTTGGAAAATAAATTTTCGATTTTTAAATTTATTTTTACACCGTCATATAAGTCCGGATACTTAATTCTGGGACACCTTATTTATATAAGTTATATCTGATGAAATTTCTTCATGAATGATTACTTACCTATCCAGAAAGCCAAAGTGACTTTTCTCCTCATCTCTAAAACTGTACCTCAAGAAAATTTTTTTTCAAAAAATAATTTTTTTACGGAATTCACACCAACTGATAAGAACCAATACCAGTACAATGGTAAGTGCGTTTTAACGACTGCCTAACATAGCACTGCGAAAACGTGGCAAGTGGGCAGTGGCACTAGAGCGAAACTTTTGGGGGTGGGGGGGACTCTCTTTCTATCGTATATGGAAGACATTGGTACATTGCGATTTTTGTGGGGGAAAAACGCATTGTTTGCCCGTCCAACAAAAATGGGGGGGGGGGCAGCTGCAAGTAGGTCATTAAGATTTGATGCTAGTCTTTAGCAGGAAATTGAATACAGGGAGAATTATAATAGTCATTGTTTCACATGTCTCGCTTTCGTAAATATAACCAAAATACTCATCAAGGTTCGTCGAAAATAAAAATAATTTCAAGATCTCGCAAAGTGCAATCTATCATTTGAAAAAAATAGTTCACGGAAAAAACCCCAAAGTAACAGTAACATTGTAAATGTATAATTGAAAAATATTTTCCAATTCTAGGGTTTCTACTCAAGTCCTCGGACAAAATTTCCTGATAATTCCAGGGTTTTTTTCAGGTATCACATTGCTTAATGCAGAGTCATTCAAATATGTCACATTAAAAAAAATTAATTCAGAATATTTGTATAAATTTTGCTTTTTTCAGTTTCTAAAGATTTAATTAATATGCAAAATTTAGAAAGCTTGAGCAAGTTGTAATCAAAGATATTGTTCAGTGTATTGAAAAATCGATTAATTAAATTACTAGTAATAGTAAAAACGTCACAATTCATTTCTTGCATTTGTTTCCGCAGTACCAAACAGTTGATTTTCTAATAAAAAATATAAATTTTTAAAAAAAGCAATGAAATTTTAATTAAAATTATGCATTTTCCACTGAAATAGATAAATCTTAACGCAAAAAGAAGAATTTTTAAGAAAAAAGTTTAATTTTCAACTAAGTAGCTTCATTTTCAAACCAATATATCAATTTCAAATAAAATGATAACTAGTTAACTAGAGTACTCAAATTGTCAATGAAAAAGATTAATTTTTAAACAAGAAGAATAACTTCCTAAAAAAGAAGACGATTTCTTTACAAAACACATAAATTTTCAACAAAATACTTGGTTTTTCAACTAAAAAGGACAAATTTTCAGCCAAATAATTGGATTTTTAATTAAAAAAGTTCAATTTTCAACTATAAATGGAATAGTTACATTTACAGTTTGAAAAAATTCATTTTTTACCAAGCTGATGAATTTTAAACAAAAATGATGTTTCTGTAAATATAATACTTAAATTTCATCCTAAAAGATGAATTCGCAAAAGCGAAGAATTATTTTTTGCTAAAAAATAAGGTTCATGAACAACATACATATATTTTTTAAGAAATATTTGAATTTTGTGTTAAAAAGAAAAATTTTTAACCAAATACTTTAATTTTAATCTAAAAAATATTAAATTCCAACCGAATTCTTGAAATAGTAATTAAATTAAAAATATTCAACTAGAATCTTTTAATTTTAAACAACAGAAAAATGAATTTTCAGCTAACAAGATAACTTTTTTACCATAAAGATAAGTTTCGACGAAAAAAGGCGAAGTTTGAACTAAAATGATGAATCTTCACTTGAAATAGTGGAATTTTTAACCTAAAAGTCGAATTAAAAATAAAGAATATTCAACTGAAATGATTTAATTTTCAATAAAAAGATGAATTTTTTAAAAAGCAGAATTAATTTATACAAAAAAAAGAACGAATTTTCAACAAAATACTTATGAATTTATAACGAAACAGATAAATTTGTACTACAAATGACAAATTTTCAACCAAGCAGTTGACTACAGACAGACGGACGGACATGCAGAAAGACAAACAACTCCCTGAAATTCGTTTTTTTCTGACTCAGTGGGTCTCAAAATCTGGAGATTTTATGAAGATACAGCTAATTATAGAGACAAATGTTGAGTTTCAGCTGGATTTACCCAATTTTGAGCAATTTAAATAAAATTAAAATTAAAGTATTTTCTTCTTGTGAGAAATAGGTTTTAAGTTTCATTAAGCTTGTGAAATATGTAAATATATTTTTTTAAAGCATTTATTTTTTGCAGATTCAAACAAATTTGGAGGTGATAATGATTTAAAATTTAATTTGTGTTTCGGTATCTAAACTTAAAAATTTTTTAAAAATTGAAGTTTCAACTTTAGAATTTTCGAATTTAAAATGCTTTAATTTTAAAACTAAACCTCCTCCCATGCTGGGGAAAAGTTGCGAATAAAGCCTCATACCCTGAAAAAATTCTGTATTTTCATGAACCTATTAATAATATTTTTATAAAATTGAAAAATGCTTTAAAATTTTAGAGCTTAATCATTAAAATGGACTGAATTCAGTACATTCAGTAAATTTCTTGATTGAATCTTAAAATTATTGCAATATTTTTGTTGTTATTTCGATTTATCCTCCAAAAATGTTTTGTGCTTTAGAATGACCAATTACAAATTGAGAGATCTTGAAATTATTCTAATTGGCGTCGAACCTTGAAAAGCGACTTGTCATGTTTATGGAAATTCTGTTCTGTCGAAAAATAGTTAAATAAATTTTGTAGGATTTAAAAAAAATTTAAATTAAAAAAAAAACTGTTATGCATATTTTGATTCGTTTCGCACTGACAAGGGAGGTACCCGAGGTGTACCTCACCGATTTTCTTGAAATTGTGATATGTTATAGAACATCAAAAAATATTCGACACGTATTTTTTTATACGTGCCCATAAGTTCATTTAAGGGGTGAAACCCATCCTTGAAATTCACCCCTAAAAACACATTTCTTTAATTCCTCGAATACAATTCGTAATTTTTTACTGGAACAAAGTGGGTAACACTTGTTATTGAAAAGCACATATTTATGCATTATTTTTAGTCATCAGACTCGCAACCC
>NC_046657.1:130387913-130397500 GCF_010883055.1 Belonocnema kinseyi | reverse complement strand
TCATAGCTTGAAAAGATAATAATAATAATTGTATAACATTTATAGGATTGATAGTCATTTTCCCAATACCTAGAAATAATTATTATTATTTGTTTTTTACACAGTGAAATCCGAAGCGCATTAATTTGAATATTTTTTTACAAAGTCAGGCAATAATTTTTAATATCATTTAAATCAGCATTACACTGACAATTACGTATCAATTTCATTTCTAATTTATTCAAACGATAATTAAATATTGAAAATTCCCAAATTTCTTGTCCATCTTTGATCCCTCACCAATTCTGGAAAAAGACCACATAAAAATTTGAATTATTGCATTTTATAACTCTTTATAAGCTATATCTAAATCACTAATTAAAAAATTATTTTCGTCAAATACGATGTGAGTATGAACATTTTTTCAAAAATGTAGGGTAAAAAAAAACATTTTTTTCGAAAAAGAAAATCTGGAAAATTTCCAGGGTCTACGTAAAAAAAACATATATTTTCTGTACAATATATTATTGCCATTAAAGTTTTCAGATGTATGAAAATTTGATAAAAAAAATATTAATTTTTTGAAAAATGCTTATACCCACGTCATATTTGATGAAAATAATTTTTTATGGTTTCTTTAGACAGGGCTTGTAAAGAGCTGTAAAATAGAGTACTTTTAATTTCTTTGCGTTTTTTGAAAAATGGCGAGGGCAAGTATACAATATCTACCAATTACCGCGTTTAGAAATTTTACGCAAAAAGAAATTTTACTTACAATCGGGAAATAAGTATTGACCAAAAATTATATGGTAGAATTAATATGTACGAATTCCAAAATACCATGTTATACTTTGGTGAAATTTGGAGTTTGGAATTTGGTTGCACATTTATTGGATTCTAATGTAATTTCTTGTAAATTCAACAAACACTGCACTCACAATTAATATACTGATTCAAACGAGCTCGATGAAGCTCTGACTAAAGACTGATGATGAGAGGTAATATCGAGTATTCGAGTGTTGTTTTGGCGAACTGATTGTGAGTTCAAGAGTGCGATCGCATCGTCGAAAAAGATCTTATCTATCCAAAACATGGTAAGGCGACTTACTGATTTGATAATTTAATCGTTGAGGCTTTTCGCACCGTCCGATCTCGACAACAACAACAAGAAAATAATAACTTTAATCTTATCTTGTTATTTTAAGCTGTTTACTTCTCTTAATTTGTTTTTCAAGCGTTTATACGTTTATCCTTCGTATGAATTTATTCGATAGTTAGTTAGTTCTTCTTGCTTTGAATCCTTAATTTTTTATTAACTTTGAAAGTCCCATAGAGAAAGAATAAAATCATAGAGATACGACAATATCTCCTGTGGGGCTGGTTCACCCCTTATTATAGGTTATTTTTATTAAGGTGAGAAGAGTCGATTTCGTATTTGGATATTGTGCATACTGCCAAGATTTTTTTCGTCAAACTCAAAAAACTAGTATTTTCATATTGAAAAGGGTCTCATTCTTTTATTTAAAAATAGAGGTTGATACATTAGTGGGGTAAAGAATTCCAATTCAATACCAAGGATGTGAACTAATATTATTACACGTTTTACGCCACTGAATAGTCCGAGGGTATTTTTAAGTAATGAAAAAATAATACTTGTGATTGAATTTTAGGGATGAATTCATTTGTAAGGGCTGATTTCAGAAAATTTCAAACTACATCAACTTTTCTTAACAATTTTAATAGTATCCAAGAGTTTTACACCATGATATAGTAATGGAATAACGAAATATAACAGTATAAATGTTAGGGGTAGCTCACCCCCTCAAGGGATTTTTTTTTGAAAATGCAGGAACAGGTCAACTTTATTTTTAATTATTGTGCATAAAACAATTAATTTTGTCATGATTCAACAGATTTTGGAATGTGTATAGTGAAAAAAATGGCCATCAAATATAGTTTTTCATTAATAAAAAACGGGGTTTGCGAGCCTGATGAGTAAAAATAATACATACATATGTGCTTTTCAATAGCAAGTGTTACCCACTTTGTTTCAGTAAAAAATTACGAATTGTATTCGAGAAATTAAAAAAATGTGTTTTTAGGGGTGAACTTCAAGGGTGGTTTTCACCCCTTAAATGGGCTTATGGGCACGTATAAAAAAATACGTGTCAAATATTTTTTGATGTTCTACAACATATCACAATTTCAAGAAAATCGGTGAGGTACACCTCGGGTACCTTCCTTGTGAGTCTAAATTCTCGCTTTTTTAATAGTACTTTCGATAAATAAAGGGAAATGACAATTCGTGATCAAAAATTGTTATAAAAAATGTTTTAGGACTGTTCAAAAACTGCAATTGTTCCCCAAGATTTTTTCTATCTATTTACGCCGTTGGGATTAAAATTTAATTTTTTTAAATAGTGTTTTCGACAAATTAAACCGAAATATCAAGACTTAAAAAAAATTAAATATTAAATTATAGGTCTTAAAAAAGCTTCAATTGCGTCTGAATAAAAAATCCGTTTGCATAATAAAAAAACTGTTAATTAGATATTTGAGAGCTCGTTAACTTTTTTTTTTTTTTGAAGTCAGGAAATCTCTTCGCGAGCGTTTTGTTACTCATTTTTTTAAATTATAAGATAAAATTCAATAACAATGATTCATATGCCAAAGTAGCGTTATGTTACTGTATGCAGCTATGGCCTTAAAAAAAAATATATTTTTTTAGAATCATTTTTTTAACTTAAAATGTCACTATTCCATTTTTGGTGTGAAATTGATTGTGCTTATTTTTAAAATTAAAGTATTTCGTTGAAATTGCATTTATTTCCTTGGAAACTTACCATTTTGTTTGAAATATTTTCTCTCACTTGACAGAAAATCTTTTTTCAGTTGATAAGTCGTTTTTTTTTAATTAAATTATTTTTCGTTAATAATATGAGAGCGATTTATTTCTTGAAGCATCAACTACTATACTTTTCATTTCGAATTGATTTTTTTTGGTTGCACGTTCATCATTTCAATTCAAAATGCATCGTCGGTCAAAATCTGAGCTGTTTTGTTGCAAATTATTTTTTTTTCTCAACTAAATTTTTTTTTCTAACTGAAAGTCTAATCATTACAGTTAAAAATTTGAATATTTGATTCAAAATGGTTTTTTCCTGATATTTTTTTTAAACTGAAAATTCAAATATTTCATTTTTGGTTCAAAATTTATAGTTTTGAATCCAAAATTCAACTATTTGGAATACTTGTTGAAAATGTATCTTTTTCTTAACAAAATGTAACTAGTTGGGTAACAATTTGTACATTTTAGTACAAAATTTAACTTTCCTTTTGCAAATTCTAATATTTTATTGAAAAAATATATATTTTGGAAGAAAATAATTCCTCTCAATTAAAAATGTATCTTTTTGCTTCAAAATTGAAGTATTCCAGTTAAAGGTTCATAATTTGACTGGAAAATTCAAGTTGTTCCATATTTTTTTTCTAATTTTATGCTGAAAAATTTTTTTTTGCTCTCTAAACTTCGGAGAAAAGGATGGCGGCGCTGGCAGGACATCGACTCAGCGCCGCCACCTACGAAAACTCAATAAAAATTAATATAATGAGATGAACGATTAGTGAAGATTTTTTTGCTTTTTTTCGCTCTCTCATGACATATATAACGTTTCCCGAAAAACTACCCCTAAGTCTTACATACTTGCCCCCCGTGATCAAAACCGTTTTAAAAGAGGGAAAACCACCATCAAGAATGTAAACATGATTTAGGGCACCCAATTCAATATTTGAGACTTGAAAATTTCCTTCTCATTATAAGTTCCCTAAAAACTACCCTTCCACATGAACGTATGCAGCAGAACATATAAACATATAAAAAATGTATAAAAAATAATATAACTTAGAAAACACGGTTCGGTGATATTTTTTTGTTAATTTTTTGCTCGGCAATGATATATAATGCGTTTCACAAAAACTACCCCCAAGTCATGCATACCTATCCCTCGTGAAGAAAAACGTTTCAAAAGTTGGAAGAACATCTTGAACAATGTGAAAATGATTTAAAACTCCAAATTATTTATATTACACTTGAAAATTTCCTTCTCATTATAAGTTCCCTAAAAACTACCCTTCCACGTGAACGTATGCAGCATTATTATATATCATTAGTGAGAAAAAAATGAGCAAAAAATTAATTCATCTTAGCAAACATTATTGGTTCAAAAAATCATTATTATTTCTTAAAATATTCGATTTAAATAATGCTACAAAATTGCATTTTTGTACATATTCAACGTTTTGTCCACTTTTTACTCAGAGCGAGTAAATGCTTATTTAAATTTTTACAGACATAACATTTTTAACAAATTATTGTTTATAAACACTTTATAGCATAGTAAAGCTACATTTTCGCGTTTTTTGTTGTTGTTGAAAATTTGCGATTTTTGCAACTTTTCAGTTAGAGAAATGTATTCATTTATGCAATTTAACCAACATAATTGTTCAAGCAAATTATTATTGTTTATAACAATCTTCGGTATTATTTTTAATAATTATTTTCCATATTCATTTCGCAATATTTAATTAAATACTTCCTCCGCATCAACATAAAATGGTCCTTCGGGCCGGTTTTTTAAAGAACAATAAACAGTTTTAAATGTTGTGCATAAAGTGCGGGTCGGGTCAGAGCTGTGATTGTTACATAAGTGATCAAAAGTGAATTTAAAATTCACTAAATGATTCTGTCTTTTTACAAACATCAAATAACAGAGTGTTACGTGAAGTTCTCAGGATTTTCCGAAAGCTGATAAATAATTAGCACTGACTGTGAACCCTATTGTCCAAAAAAATGCCTGCCATCATGGAGATAGACACTCATTTGCATTAGTGACGAAGCTACAAAATATTGTCCTTATACGAGAGTGGGGTGAAAAGTGTCCGCCTGATACCAAGAAACAATTTTTTTAAGTTTTTCTTTAACTTCACTTTTCATCATAATCTCCTTCAAGACTAATACATTTCTCCTGACGGTGCTCTAATGCAGGATGTCATTTTTATAGACTGACTCGTCAAGTCACTCAAAATGCTCATTTATAGCACCGATGACTTTCTCGTTGCTCTAAAATTTTTTACCTCCGAGCCATTTTCAAGGTTAGGGAACAGATAAGATAGTCGCGGGGGGCCAAGTCTGGTGAATATGGTAGATGGGGGAAAAATTCCAACTTCAATTCGTTGATTTTAGCCATCGCAACGACCGACCTATGGGGAGGTGAATTGTCCTGCTGAAACAAGATTTTTTTCTTTGTCAAGTGAGGAAGTTTATTTTTCACTTCGTCCTTTAAACGTTTCAATAACTGTGCGTAGAGTTGACCTGTGATGGTTTCACCCTTCTCCAGGTAATCAATGTAGATAATTCCCTTTTCATCAGAAAAAACAAACGCTGCAAACTTATTGGCCGATAAAACTGTTTTTGCCTTTTTTGGGGTTGGTTGAACTGGCCAAATCCATTGTTTACTTTCTGGGGTGTAGCAGTGAATCCAAGTTCCATCCACAGTTATAAATCGTAGGAAATATTAGCTAGGTTTTTGCTTGTGCAGCGCCAAATTTTCGATCGAAACAGTTTTCCGGGTTATTTTTTGATCGATTGTTAGCAAACGTGACACCCACCTAGCACAGTGCTTCTCCATGCCCAAATGTTCATATAAAATGTTGCGTACATACCTAGTTGACATCATAGTAGCCTAGGCTATCTCACTTACCTCAAATCTGTGGTCCTCTATCACCCTTTTATGAACTTTTTCAATCATTTCTGGAGTTGAGACGTCAACTTAGCGTCCTAGATGTAGTTCGTCAGAAGTGCTTGTGCGAACTTTTCTTAAATTCAAAAACCCACTGTTTAACCGTCGAATATGACGGAGAAGAGTCTTTCAGTGTAAAATCCATTCTTTCTTCAATTTAAAGTGGTGTGAGGCCTTTTTAATAGAAGTATTTAATGACCCCATTTTTCTCTGTTTTATTCATTTTTGCACAAACAACCGAGGTGCATTGTTCAGTAGGCTCTCAATTGTATACTAATAGAGCAATTGACTTGAAATTGATATGCCAGATGGAGAGATATAGTACTATAGAATAGAAGCTAACAATTAGACCTGCTGGCGCCATCTCTAGGTCCGGTTGGAAACTTTTCACCCCATCCTCATATTAGATTTTTTTTCTTTTCTTGGACCATCGAACCTTTTATTCTGGTCCAATTCGAGATTTAACGAGATTATTTTACACATAACAGAATTGCATCTCTGGGACAGAGATCAGCAACCACAGCGTCTTCCCACAGTAGCCTTCAGCGCAGCGTTCCAGCCGCTGTTCCAGTCAAAGAATTCTACGACGAAGTATCTCAAGAGACTTATCAATCCTTGCTATTTCTGTTAAATTTTACAATTTGACGTTTTTCCTCACTTTGCATATAAAAGATGACAGTTAATCAAATTGCCGTTTCAAACTGATCACTGCGGTGATACGAAGCGCCACTTGACATGCTCAGAACTTTGACTTGCTTTACTGCAAGAACAAATCAATTTTGATAGCGTTAATTTAGAAGATCAACTGCAAAAGCATCTTGCTACATGGGACGCGTTCGACGAAATTCAGAGCCAAATAGATCAAATCACAAACAGAGCGAAACGAATTCAAAAATCGATTTTACGCGGTAAGCGGTTTATTTAAAAAGCACACAAGAAAGTTTTTTCTGCGTCGCCGGTAACGCTAAGCTCAGAAAATTTACAATTGGGGTTGCTATCCTAAGTAGGTGGATCTGGTTCAAATGCAGATCCATCCTATCAAGCATCATTTAATCTAATATCCATTCAAACAGTTAATGCTAACGAACCTATTTTAGACGAAATTCGTATGAGGTTTCATACGCCTTTCGAACCCTCAAAACTTAAAATGCCGACGTTTTATGTTAATTTTAATGGATCGGTCACCTTTCATGATTGTTTTAAGCCCATGTGTCATGATAATCCTGTCCTGAGGAGTCTGATTCAGAAATTTGATCATTTAAAGGGATTCTTGAAGGACAAAGTGGCGGAAATGATCGCGGGACTTGAGACTATCAGTCAAAACCACGAAGTAGCGCGGGAGTTACTTAAAAACCGATACGATAACCCAAAATAAATAGTTGACACGCACGTAAAGGCTTTGTTCGATCTACCGAACGTTTTCAAAGACTTTTTAAGTCGCGTACTGTTGAATGACGTAGAAAAACGGGTCATAGATCTCAGAGCTTCAGGAAAACCGGTAGACAACTGGGATTATCTTTTTATTTGTACATTTCGTGGAAAACTGAATAATTATACTTGCGAGAAGTGGGAAGAATCGGTGGGTAGCTCTGCGTTGCTTTCATTTTCCTACATGACCAACTTTTTAGAATGCCACTCTTTGAACAAAAATACGTAATCGTTTTACAAAGAGAATAATTCACAAAGGCTCTAACGAGATCGTTAGAAAGGTCTATCGCTGTTTTGATTGCCTAATGAGCAATCACTGCACGAGAGATTGCCGCCGAGGTAAATGCCGCAAGTCTCGTAAGAGACACATTTCATTGTTGCACTTTGCCGAAAATCAAAGTTAAAAGAAGACAAACATTCCGGAGTATTTGAAAAGCAACTTAATCAGTCTTGAAAGGATCGCGCTATCTCTCGTAATCTTAGGCAACGCTTTTAACGACATCCTGGCGAGAAAGGGACAGTACAAACTTTGTCGTGCTTATTTAGAGTCATATTCTTAATATTGCTCAATTTCAGAAAAACTTGCCAATGCGTTTGGTATTTCAAAGAAAACTATGAATGACATGCCAAAGGGAGTTGACAATAATAAATCTAAAATTGAAAACTCAGCATCAGTAAAGATAAAACCTCGTTTGACGACAGTGTCGATTTTCATATCTCTTTTTTCATATTCCAAAAAATTTATGAACCTACTCCAGTGCTTCCAATTGATCGAAATTCACTAAAAATATCTATCGATATCTTTTTAGCAGACCAAGAATTTCATCAACGAGCGTAGGTCGATCTTTTCATTGGGGCTGAATATTTGCACAATCTCATGAGAACTGCCTAAATCGCGATCAAGGGTTAATTGGCAATCTTTCAGACAAGAATTCAGAAAGGATATTCTCAGGTCGGTACGTGAATCCGCAACCAACTGATCCTAAAATTTTTGAAACTATAATCCAAGATAATCTTGATTCAATTGCCACTTGCTTCAGTTGAATTCCATACGCGTTTTATGCTGAAATTCAGCAGATGTATAGGCAAATTTTATAGTTTCCGGAAGATATCAATTTTCAAAGAATTGTTTTGTGGTCAAGCACGGCATGCGCGTCAATTCTTATAATTTGCACGCTGCACCAACTCGCAGCAGGTGAGCAAGAATTCTTCGTCCTTCTCGTTTCAAAATCTCCAAAGAGTGATTTTTACCTAGACGATTTATTAACATGTGCTCTTACCGCATCCGGAGTGTTAAAGATCAGGAACGAGTTAATCAGCCTATTGGAAAGTGGAGGGTTCAAGTTGCGAAAATGGACATCTAACGAATCCAGGTTGTGCTAAGATCTTATCAATATATTCAAGGAAGAACAAAAACTTCTCTCGATTTATGGGGTACCGTAAAAACTTTAGGTTTCCGATGAAACCCAATATTTGATGTAGTTTTGTATTCAGTATCCTTGCCGGAGTCCACGGATACAGCAATTGAAAGAAGCTCTCATTACTAAACGAAAGGAAATTTAAGTAGTGTTTTCTATTTAAAACCGTACAAATATTTACGTTTACGGATTTGCGTTGCAAGTGGAAGGGCATATGGCGCATATATGTACTTACTAGGGGTGTTAGTTGAAATTTTCCGGTTTTTTCATCAAAGAAAACACTTAATCATCAAAGGAATCTCAAAAAAATTGTATTCAAAGTATTGATCATTGGATTCTACACATTTTGCCCATCTTTCATTCAAATCGTGGATACCATTCCAAAAAAACTTTTTCTCTTTCGAGGCAAACCATTCGGCGAGCCATTTTTCAACTTCTTCAAAATTGGCGAAGCGCTGCTCTGCGAGTGAGTATACGAGGGTAGTTCAATAAGTCCTTAGAATGACCAACAGATGGCGCGCGAATCGCTCCAAATCATCTGTTTTCAGTCAGCAAACGAGTTCAGAGCGGTAATCAAACATTTTCATTTCAAGGGTTCAACTCCATATGAGATAAAAAATGAATTGGACTCAGTTCATGGCACATCTGCCCCTGCCTTAGCAACGGTTTATAACTGGGTAAATGAATTTAAGCGTGGTCGTACATCAATAAGTGACGAACCACGTTCAGGAAGGCCCGTAGAAGCAAGTACTCCCGAAAACATCACTAAAATCCATGATATGGTGTTGAAGGATAGAAGACTAAAAGTGCGTGAGTTAGCTGAGGCCACAAGGATATCTATAGGTGCAGTTGTTTCAATTCGACATGAAAAATTAGACATGAAAAAGCTATCGGCAAGATGGGTGCCGCGTTTGCTCTCAGCTGAGAATAAACGCAATAGAGTGGTCGCCTCTGAGGCTCTTTT
>NC_046657.1:130383447-130387813 GCF_010883055.1 Belonocnema kinseyi | reverse complement strand
GAGCTCCAAGGAGATTATGTTGAAAAATAAAAAAAAATTTACCCAAAAAAAATTGTTTTTATACTTCATTCTAAGGACTTATTGAACTACCCTCGTACCATCGATGCGAAAAGGTTACAGTCAGACGAGGCGAGGTCTGGAGAGTACGGCGGGTGCGACAATATTCCCCAATTCAATGCTTTTCATGTGTTCTTCACCACTTTGGCGGTATGAGACGGTGCGTTGTCATGTTGTGGGATAACTTTGCCACGTCTATGGGGCCTATTCCGTCCGTCTTTCGGTCAACCCATGATTCAACTTGATAATTTGTTGTCGGTAACGATGCGTATTCACAGTCTCACCAGGTTTCAATAACTTGAAGTAAACCACACTACATTGGCCTACCAAACACGGCAAAAGCGATTTTGCATTGGAGTCGATGGGCCAACCTCACCAGGTGAGAGCCATGTTTTTTTCCACTTCGGGTTCTCGAAATAACTCCATTATTCATCCCCCGTGAGAATTCGATGCAGAAAAGATTTCCTTTCGAACCGTTCAAGCAGGATTTCACAAATGGTTTTTCGATTTTCCATTTGTCTATTGTTCAGTTGGTGTGGTACCCATTTTCCATACGTTTTTATTTTTCCCATGGCTTTTAAACGTTGATAAATTACTCCTCGGGTCATATTTAGTCTTTGTGCTAATTGTTGTTGCGATTGGGTTGGTCTCACAATGTGTCATATGTTCTAATCACTGGAGCATGTTCACCATACGTTTCTACCAGCAATCAATGAGCTTCAACTGCTTTTTCTTTTGATGAAATGAGAAAAGCAACGAATGCCGCAAATGCGATTTACTGGGAACGACACTCAACATATTCACTGTGGTAAACAACTAAGATGCTATTATTTTGTCAGAAAAGAATTGTGTATTTTTTAAAGTTATTGTCCAATAAAAAAATATGACATAGATGCTAAATCATAGAAATGTATACATATCTCTAGCGACATCTACGAGTAAAACCGGCAAACGGCAACTAACACCCCTAGTACGTTCAACAAAAAAGAATGGCAGGAGTTTCATACATCTTATTTGTTCGCAGGGTCGACTCGCTCCAAAAAATCCACAAGCATACTGAAGTTAAAATTGAGCGTGGCCCTTTTGCTCTCAAAACTTTACAGATATGTAATTCGGTCTTTAGATGTTCCAGCTTCCGAAACTATTTTCGAGTTCCATTCACCCATCACGCTGAACTGGATGAAAACGCCACCGTATTTACTGAAAAAATTTATTGCGAATCAAGTGGCCACGCCTTATTCAAAAACTCATATTATAAACCGGCGAAACGTGCCTACCGAAGCAATGGTGCTGACATAGGTAAGACGCTGATCGCTGGAAGCTAGTTTTTGCCGCAAGTCTTCAAATTTCTACCAATCTCGTCAGCTGGACTTTCTCCACATAGCTACAATGTCATGACTTTAACAGTCTGAGATGATTGTGATGCTAAAATGCTTCTGTTCGTTTCCGTCTTTGTAATAAATAACTGCTGTAAATAAAGTTGCTTGATTAGTATTCCAACAGGAAGATTCTGTAGCATTTTGAATGATGTGAGTACTTTTTAAAATGTTCAATGTCAGGATTATATTAGCATTCGTTGAAACGACAAGCGTCAGTGGGTTCACTGCACATGATTTCTTTAAGGCAGCATATGTATGGCTACAAATCTGGCAATTTAATTCTGAAATATTGCACAGAATCAGTCTCTTCTGTACTTGCTCACGAGTACAGTCTAATTTTTTTGACAGATATGAAATTTTTCTTACCTGACATCTGTCCACTATTTCCGTCATCTTTGTAGAAGTTTATTACCTACTTTTCAGTTTCTTCTGCCAATTTTTGTCCTCGCTTGGCTTCCGGAAAAGTAAAAACTCCACTTTTTGCAACTAACTCTTTTGCTTTTCTGTCTTCATGTTCAGATCCACCGAATTCTCGCATTATTTGTCTGCTACACCAAGACTGAAGCGCAATGGTGAGTAGACAAATCTTTTCTGAATATGTAGTGCCCTTCTGCTCTAATTTTTCTTTTATTTGATTCAGAACTTCGAGACCCGCTAAGTGGTTTTCATCTCGCATCCTTCTTTTTTATTTCTCGTTGAAAAGCAAAAAATCTTTGTCCTCGCTTTTCTTCTCCTCTACATTAATACCAGGCTCTTCTATAACTCTGAATGGCTGTAGATTGAGAGCTCTACATTCTTTTCTACAAGCAACACATATCTTACTGCCTTTCGGCAAATCAGGAAACACTAGTTGCTGATTTTCCGCTAGAAGCTTTAGACCAATTCCTTTTACATGTTTCTCCTCATGGAAAGGACTTGCACGTCTGCTGCGAAAAATTTGCATTCGAAAGCAGCAATTCGCAAAGAGACTTGAAACCGAACGTATAACATGAACTAAATGAACAAGGACCATAGAAAAGAAGGATAAACAATTGGTAAATGTCAAATTGGATCCAGCACAACGTATCGCTAGTCCCAACATTATCCAAAATAAAATTTAAATGGATGCATTAGTTTCGTTTTAATTTGTTCAAATTTGTACAACCATATTCAACCCCTAAAAACTACCCTCTATGAGAGAAACACCATGGCGGGGCCAGCGAAACGTTTCGATGGCCCCGCCATTATCAAAAATCAACTTTACATGGGTGCACTATTTTCGAGTTAACTTGTTCAAATTTCTGCAACCAACTTCAACCCCTAGAAACTACCCCCTTTGGAGTAAACGTCATATCAGATCCATCGCAAAGTACCGCTAGTCCTGACATGGTCCAAAATCAACTTTATATGGGTGCATTATTTTCGTCTTAATTTCTTGAAACTTGTGCAACGAACTTCAACCCCTAAAAACTACCCGCGTAAGAAAAACACAATGGCGGGTCAAGTGAAACGTTTCGCTGGCCCCGACATTATCCAAAATCAACTTTATATGGGTGGGTGCATAATTTTCGTTTTAATTTGTTCAAATTTGTGCAACCAATTTTAACACCTAAAAATTACCCCCTGCGCGAAAAACACCTTTGCGGGGCCACAGAAACGTTTGCCTGGCCCCGACATTATCCAAAATTAACTTTAAATGGATGCATTATTTACGTCTTAATTTGTTAAAATTTGTGCAACCAATTTCAACCCCTAAAAACTACCCCCTATGCGAAAAGCACCATGGCGGGGCCAGCGAAACACTTCGCTGCCCCTGCCATAATGTTTACTCAACAGGGGGTTGTTTTTTAGGGGTTGACGTTTGTTGTAAGAATTGGTACGTATTAAAACGAAAACAATGCACCGAAATAAAGTTGATTTTAGATAATGTCGGGGCTAGCGAATCGTTTCGATGGCCCAGCCATTGCCGTTACCGTACAGGGGGTATTTTTTAGCAGTTGACGTGGGTTATACAAATTTGACAAATTAAGACAAAAATAATGCACCCATATAAAATTGATTTTGGATAATGTCCGGACTAGTGGTACGTTACGCTGGATCCGATATGATATTTGCTCAACAGGGGGTTGTTTTTAAGGGTTGAAGTTTGTTGTACAAATTTGAACAAATTGAATCGAAAATAATGCACCCATATAAAGTTGATTTTGGGTAATGTCGGGGCCAGAGAAACGTTTCGCTGGCCCCACCAGTGTTTTTCTAAAAAATCAGGTACTTCCGGTGATGCACAAATTCTAATTTTGGTTGTACAAATTTAAACAAATTCTGCACTAAGCATGTGACCGAAAAAAAGTTAAATTTACGTTGGTGGTGGGGCCAGCGAAATGATCCTTGCTTTTGCCATTCAGGATGTTTTTCTTCAGACCAAGAAACAAATGACAGTGTATGTGATTGCCTTTTGTTTTTCGGTACAATATGAGAAACAAATTAAAACCTATGTACGTAGTTGTCTTTTGTTTTCTGGCTATTCACGAGACCAAGTTAACCCAGCCAAAGGAAGGACCAATCGTGTATAAACGTTTGTAAGAAGAGTTTTAAACTATTTTGAATTTAATTAAGCCTTAAACGAGTCTGTTGTATGTCACGGTAATAATTAACCCTATATGGATCATGCGGGGGACAAATGTGTCCCACGCGAAATTCAATTCATTTTCCTGAGCAAATATCTCTGATTTTTTAGTGCAGACCCTAACCATAATTCAGTTCGACTATCCTAGAGTGCGGTGAAGTGGCTGATGTTCTCGGTTGTTCGCTGTCTGTTAAGTAAAAAGCAAATGCTAAGAGCTTGGGGCACATTTGACCCCCAGAGGATCCGTTACATTCGAGTTTCGTCACGTTAAGTCAATTTCATATTTTCATGTAAATGAACGTATTTGACGTATACTTACAGTATA
>NC_046657.1:130377378-130383347 GCF_010883055.1 Belonocnema kinseyi | reverse complement strand
TTGTTTTCTCTAATTTTATTTATACAGTGCTCGTAAATTCCAATAATAAATCAATTAATAAATAATGAATAAATAATTGTTTTTTTTATCAAAGTTGTCGAGAACATATGAACTAAAAAGTGCCGATGCTGTGACTACAGTGTCGCAGGAAAGAGAGAGAAGTTGCAACCGACCTGTGTGTGACGAACATAGGGCGGTCTTGTGCAACCTTTGCACCGAAGTAAGTTAAGCTTATTGAATGCAAAATTTACTGTAATTAATTGTTCCTTAATTTAATTTAATTTCGAGAATTAGTTTAGAAATAAAAATAGTTTTTTTTAGAAAAGGCTTCTTTTTCTTAATTCCGTTCATTTTTGCCGATCTTTCAAACTTACTAACCGCTTTTTCATTTTAAAAAGCTTTCTTTAATTCTTTAATCTTTATTTAAATGAAACCATCTTATTGTGCATCAGAAAACAAAGAAATTGACCTATTATATATTCAAGTTATTTTTAACAATAAGCATTCTGCCCGCGCTTATGATATTCCTCATTTTTTTTAAATTTTCTAACTTCGAATGTTCAAATAAATGTACTTTTTGGAAGGAACCCTCAGAGATTCCCTCCCCTCCTCTCAACTTATTTTTCGCCTCCTCATATACCTCCCTTGCCTTCTCGATCAGGCCTCTCTCTACTCCCCTCTATTCCATTGCCTCCCACAACCTCCCCCTATCCACCGAAGGGAACTCACCTTTTAGATCTACAAAAACGCGTTCACTTTGGCACCCTTTTTGGTTACTTCTCTATTCACCACGTGCTGCAAGAAACAAATAATTGCAATAGTACTCTTACCTTTCCTGAAGCCCGCCTGCGTCTCCGGCAAATCTTTTCCCCTCAACATCCTTTTGCAGCCTATCAATCCTCTTTGGAATCTCTCCCCCCTTCATACTTTTTCACTACCCCCTTCAGCCTCTCCCCAACCTCTTGTGTGCCAAACAGCCACGCTTCGTTCTCTGCCCCCTCCAGCCCTGCTACCTTAGATTTTATCAACTTTCTTATCTGCTTATATATCTCCTCATCATTCAGCTCCTTCCCATCTACCTCCCTCGATCTACATTACCTAAACCTATTAATTTTCCACACTTCCCCTTCTGTCTTAGCACTTCTTAACTTCACGTACTCCTTTTTCACCTTTCTCTTCATCATTTTACACTCCCTATCCCACCACGGCTTTAACATGCCTTTCTTCTTATTCCTAAATACGTTCTTTTGCACATAAACTTTTAATTTCTCTTTTAGATCCTCCATATCTCGTCCACCTACTCCCCCTCAAAGCTTGCGTTATCCAACTGCCCCTGATACTTCTCTATCGGCTCTCTCGTCCATGACACCCTCTCCCTTAACGACCCTTTTTCACCCTGCCTTTCGCCCCCTCCCCCTTTAACCCAAACTTAATGGCTGAAAGTCTGATTCCATCTTCCCTTTCACATCAAATTTCTCTATCTCCTCTTACCCTTGCACATTCATGATCACATAGTCTATCACCGATACACTCATCTTACTCACATACGCCTATTCTCCCTCTTTGTCTCTTTTTACCATACCATTCACCACCACCCAGCCTGTGTCCTCCATGCAGTCTCTTAGATCCCCCCCCCCCCCCCCCCTATTTATTATCTTATCCTTCAATTTTCTTTTAAAGCTCTCCCCTTCCCAATACAGGCCCCCTTCCCCTCTAATTCTAGCATTATCCCTCCTCCCCTTAGTATGACCATAACCTCATCTCTCTCTCCTAGAAAGTCTTCCACCGTTTTCTTAATCCTTTCCATCCCATCCTAATTCCACACAGTCACAAACTTATACGTTACCCCTCCTATCTTTACTGTCCTCAATTGCACGCTTTCCCCCTCTCCCTCTTCATGATATCCTTTCTCTAATACATCCTTAACCCCCGCTATTATTCCCTCAATAGTCCTTCCTTTCCTCTTTAATGAGACCGCATCCTGTAGCCTTCAACATTCCCTCTTGGTACCTTTACCTCTACTTGATCCTATTTCTTTCTCTCTAACCGCGTCTCTATCACTCCAATCACATCAAGTTCTGGAATATACCTCCAGAAATGCTCATCTTTTCTCTTTACCCCTGCTACGTTTCAGTACAGCATCTTTAAAACTCCTCCACCCTGCTTTACTCCCATCCCCCTACTTCCCACGAAACAAATTCCCCTCCGAAGTTAACTATTTCTTTGAAAATGCATGTATTCAGTTGAAAAATCGTCTTTTTGGTAAAAAATTGTTCTTTTTGTTTGAAGATTAATCTTTTTAAATAATAATTCAAATATTTCAGTTTCATAATTATTATTGTATTTAAAAATTGATCTTTTTGGCTGAAAATTCTACTATTACATTTAGAAATTCAGCATTGTAGTTGAAAATTCATCATTATGGTTACAAATTAATTTTTTTAACTGGAAAGGCAATTACTCCACTTTTAGTTGAAAATTCACATTTTTTATCAAAAATACGACTATTTGTGTACAAATTTGTCCTTTTGAGTAAAAAATGCAACTATTTCATTGAAACTTCCCGTATTTTAGTAAAAAGTCTTCCTTTTTGGTAGAAATTAATCTTCTTGTTTGAGAGTTCATCCTTTCCGTTGAAAATTCGAGTATTCCAGTCAACTTTTCATCATTTGATTTGAAAATTGACATTTTTCGCTGAAAATAAATCTTCTTGCTTGGAAGTTAAACTATAGTAATGTTAGATAGTTGAGGTTTTTTCTTATTTTCAAACGTGTTTTATTTTTAAAAATTTGTATTCACAAAAAAGAACGAGTTTGTTGAAAAACATGTTTTCTATAATGTTTATTTATTATTTGTTTATAATTTAAACGTTTGATTATAAGCAGTAATGATTTGTTTAAAAAATTACGTTTATAAAATTACAGTTAGTATTACCACACTCTTAGTAGAAAGTAGACAAAAAATTCAATATTTCAGTAAAAACCACATCTTTTTAGTATTATTTAAATAGAATTTTATCAAAAATAACAATAAAAATTTTCAACCATTATGTCTATTATACTGATTTAATCATTGCCTAACTTTAATTCAAAGGTGAAAAATAGTGTACAATGTATGAAAAACCTGCAACTTTCTCGTATTAATGTAAGAGAATATTTTTGTAAATAATAAATGGTTTAAAGAATTGTTTGATTTAAGTTTACTACTTACTCGCTGTAACTGAAAATTTGATAGTAAGTGGAAAGATTAAAAAACTCGACTTTCCAACTCTATTCCAAAAGACCATTTTTCAAAACATTTTATTTTAAAATCTAATAATCCGTAGAAAGTAGCATTTCATTTATTAGAAACAATTTTTATTTAAAAAACTGCAAAAAAACAATAATTACAATACAAACTCACAAAGCCAAATTCTTTAATTATGAGATTTTTTCGTACTCTGCAGCTAATTGGTTGAAAGAAACGTCCAGTTTCAACTCGCTTTATCTGATATTGAGTTATTGACAATTATGAATTAAAATTATTTTAAAAACAATGTAGTTTCTTCTTGTTCGAAAATACGCTTTAAACTTCATAAAGCTTGCTGAATCTCTTAATATAATTTAAGAAAATACTTACTTTTTGAGGACTCAAACAAAATCAGGGAGTCATAATTATTTAAAATTAAAATTTTGTTTTTGGATTTAAAATCTTTAATTTGTTAAGCATTAGAGCTTCCATTTAGAAACTTTCCAATTAAAAATTTGAATTTAAAAACGAAATAATTTTACGAAGTGATAAGAGAGCAGAAAAAGCACCCCCGCCCCCTCCCATTTTGAATGGCACACTGCAAATTATACATTATACCGAAACAAATGTTGTCTTTTCAGGATCCTATTTCTAATATTGATATAGAATTACAAAATATTCTTCAAATGAGTAAATTCAATAAATTTTAATATTGAATTTTTGAATTATTATAATATTTTTGTATTTTTTTGTGTTTTTTTTCAAAAATGCTTTGTTTTAAAAATGATAAATTACAGATTGAGAAATCTTGACACTATTCATATTTGCGTCAAACCTTGATAACCTACTTTTGAATTTAACGAAATTGCTGTATTGTCGAAAAATAGTTGAAAGAAATTTTGTAGAAAATTCTTAAAAGTTGAAATTTTTCAAAAACTTTTATTCATATTTTTCATCGTTTGAAACGAAAACAACATTCGATTTTTCCATAGCGCCGTCCATAAATAAAACCGAAATTACAAGCCCAGTCAAAAAAAATTATAAGGAATTTTGTAGAACTTTTTAAAAACTCTAATTATTCATGAATATATTTTTTCTTTTTATGGGCGCTGTTTGGCTCCACATTTAAATTTTGGATTTTTTTTCATAGTATTTTTGACAAACAGAACTAAGATATTTTTTTTTTTTTAATAGTTAAAATAATAATTATAAATCCTCTGAAAATCTGTATTCTTCTTTTAAACTTTTTTCACTTTAATAACCCTTTTTTCTAAATATTAAAAACACAGTCTTCATAAGTGATTCTAACTTTAAATGATTAATTTTGAATGAGCCTAATAATCCCCTTTAATAAGAAAAAACTTCGAGTAAGATTCTTGAGAGCTGGTTTAAGTAACAAAACGTAGAAAAAGCATCCCCTACCCTTTCAGCAAAAAAAATTACGAGTAAAACATCTTACCCTGCAAAATGTTGCCGTTTAATCATCCTACCTTTATTATTTATGTTGACTTACAACAAATTTGGTAAATAGTATAATTACAGACCTAAAATAACCTACTTTAGTAACTTGACCTAATTTGCATAATTAGTTTTAAAACTAGTTTCACAATTTTATTGTTATTTTGGGATTTTCTCTTATAATATATTTTTTTCAACTGAAAAATCATGCAGTGGGAGATCTTAAAATTATGTTTATTTCCTCCAAACCTTGATACGTTTTTTGTATATGATTGCGGAAACCATGCAACTGGAACAGTGACTATTATCATTGTCCCAGTATTCAATTTCCTGCTAAAGGTTTCGTTGAATGCCTTGAATTCCACGAATTTCTTAAATTCTACAAAATCCTTGATTGGCAGGAATTCCCTGAAATTCAAGAATTCCTTGAATTCTTTGAATTTAATGAATTCCAAGAATTCGTTAAATTCTTTGAATTTTATGAATTCCAAGAATTCGTTAAATTCTTTGAATTTTATGAAATCCAAAAATTCTTTAAATTTTATGAATTCCACGAATTCTTCGAATTTCGAGAATTCCATTATTTCTTAGAATTCCTTTAATTCAGTGAATCCTTTAGGATTTCTTTCCGCCTATTTCGGTAGAGTTCATTGCAGTTTTTCGATACCCGCGAGAAAATGTAGAACATGTTCGAAATTAACATAATGACTGCATTTTTTTAGAAAATATAAGGTAGATTTACCCAAATAACTCACACTTAAATTTGTTGTATTTGTTTTTTTTTTCAAATTTGTACTACTAACAGGAATGTACCTTGTGAGTTTTATGAGGGCTAAATAACTTTGGTGGCCAGGAGATTTTTTTTTCTTTACCAAATAAAAATTTTGATTTCTTGATCAGTTGTGATATCTTACACAATTTCCTAGGAAAACAAGGGCGCGTGACTGTTGATTTTTTCGCTTCGGGCTCGATAATGTATTCAACTCGCGCTTCGCACTCGATAATGCATTTACCTCGTGCTTCGCGCTCGATATTGCATTTGCTTCAAGCTACGCGCTCGATCTTCCTGCAAAGATTTTTTAAAACTAAAGGTGAAAGTATCGACAACAGTAATTTGGTCATTGTGAATTCCTTTTTGTTAAAGCTCCTTCGGCTTTAACGAACACATTCTCATCACAAATGTCGTGCTTCGCACTCGAGTTTATCCCTAAAATTGAATATAATTCCCATAAATGTATATTATTATAATTCGTCTTACCGTTTTTTCACTTCTAAATTATGTA
>NC_046657.1:130371204-130377278 GCF_010883055.1 Belonocnema kinseyi | reverse complement strand
CTTAAAAGCATTATTATGTTCGAGAATATTTCAAATACTGTGAAAATGTTGCATGAAAAAATGTAACTTTTCGATTTTCCATTATTTTTTATGCTGCCAAAATTAAACTTTTCATTTGCCAAGAAAATTCAAAAAGTTGTTATAATAATCTTCCAGGGAATTTAGAAAACAAACTTTTTCTTCTCTTGCCATTTTTTTATATACTCCGTTAATTGGCTTAAAAGTTTACAATTTCGCGTGTTTTTTGGAATTTTGTAAATGCTATAACGCTAATAATTTCAATTTTATGAAAAAAGTCATTAGATAAATTGTGCGAAATTTAAATATTATGAATAACCGTACAGAGAATTCTTGAATCTTAAAAAAATGGTCTAAAAAATATTCAAAAGGCGCTCACTTTTTTAATTTTTATCCATAATGACTTGCTAACGAACTTGACCTTTAGTTTAGCACACTAAACGAGTGTATTAAGGGCCAATCTAATGGATTAATTTTTTCAAAAGTTATCGTGCACACAGAAAGACAGGCACAAATACATACAGACAGACCGACAGACACATTCGTAAAAACCTATTTTTCGGATTTCGGGCGACTCAGAACGTAGACATTTGACAAAAACTGAGGGGGGGGGGTCAAATTGTATACAAACGTGATACCTTCTCTGATGAGAATGTAAAAATTATTTGTCATGAATAATTTTTTGATAGTTTTATTTTTAGTTTAAATCATAATAAATAGCATCAAAAAGATGGAACGTTAAATTTTTTGAAACCTCACACATAAGACGAAATAGAAATTAAAAGACAAAAGTTGTGGTAAGAATGTGCCTACTCAGCGGGCACATTTTTTGTTACTTTTTTGTTATTTTTAACATTTTTTGTTATTTTTTTGTTTGGCCGAAAAATTTAAATTTTTCAGATTTTTCATTATTTTGTATGCTGTCAAAATCTGAATTTTTGATTTTTCAAGAAAATTCAAAATTTAGTTATGGTAATCTCGTAGGGCATTCAAAACGAAACATTTTTCTTCTCTTTACATTTTTTCATATCGTGCGTTATTTGCATAAAATGTTCATTTTTGTATATTTTTTGAAATTTTGTAAATTCTATGACTCTGGTAATTTTGAATTTTTGAAAAAAATCATTAGGATAAATTGCTTGAATTTTTGAATAATATGAATAACCGGACAGAGAATTTTTGAATTTTTGAAAAATGTGGTCTCAGAAATATTCAAATTGTGCCCACTTTGGGCATTTTTATTCAAAATGGCCGGCTAACGAACTGAGGCGGGTAGGGGGGGGGGGGGCAAATTTTACACAAATCTAATACCTTCTCTGATGAGAATGTAAAAATTCTCTTGATCACAAAAATGTTGAGGCACGCACCAAAATTATATAATATCTACATATTTGGCATAAACAAACAGTTGTAAAGAATATTTACAACAACAAAAAATGTGACGCCTGCGCCTGTTTACAAAAATTGCCTATATGTTTCCAAACCTTCATCTTGTCTTTATTTTGCCTATAAATGAAGAATTTAGATTCACAATAATGGGTGAAATATCAAAAATAAACTATAATGCCAAAAGAAAAGTTTGCTCAAAGTTTGAAACTGTGCACAGAAGAGCAATTTATAATATATATTTCGCAAAATTATTATTATTATTTCGCGACAAAAAATTGCGAAAAGAACCTCATACTCTCAAAAATTTGGTTTTTTCAGGATCCTATCTTGACATCATTCTTATTGGCCGGGACTTTATAATCTACTCCTCTTATTTACGAAAGTGAGTTTTGTCAAAAAATATTTCACAAAAATTTGTTACCAATTTTCAATTTGAAATTCGTTTATAGTACTTTTAATGAATAAAACCACGATGACAAGTACTTTTGAAAAATTTATGTAAAAAATTCTGTATGACTTTTTAATAACTTTAATTGTTTCCTAATATTTTTTTATATTTGCGCAGCTTAGATAAATATTTCAATTTTGGATTATTTTTTATAGTATTTTTGACAGACAAGACCAAAATATCAACATTTATAAAAAAAATAGCTAAATGACAAATGGCAGATCTTCTAAAAAGTTGAAATTCTTCTCTTACATTTTTTTTAGATATCTTTTATCGTCAGCCTTATAATTATAATTTTCGACTTATTAATTTTTGATGCATATAACCAATGAAGACAATTCCCATTAACAAAGATTACTTTGAAAATTTAGAGCGTTTTATTTTGCATCATAAATTTTTTGTGAACCTCTTTATTCTTATGAAGAATAAAAAACCGTTTACTTAAATACTTGACAGATGCTTTAAATTGTAAAGAAGCACAGAAAGCACCCCCTCCGTTTTAAGGAAGAAAAATTAGGAATAAAACATCTTAAAATAAAATAATAATAATAAAACATCCTGCAAAATCTTATCGTTTATGAAGCCTATTTTTTAAATTAAATAACAATAATTCTTTAGTTGTAATAATATTATTATTAATAATTCTTCATTAAATTTGATTTATTTCGAATTAAATTTCTTTATTATTTATAAATAAAATATTATTTCTTAATATTATGCTACAGTATTATAATCTTACTCTAATAATCATGCTATTTTTTTTAATATTCCTTTTTTTCTTTGCTATTATTTTTTAAAATGAAAATTTAACTATTTCATTTTTGGTTAAAAATTGATCGTTTCAATTAAAAATTTAACTATATCGTTGAAACTGTATGTATTTTGTTGGTTTGCAATATTTTTTTCTCTTTTAACAGAAAAATCTTTTTTAATTACAGTGCAATACATGTTGAAAAATTGTCTTTTTGAGCTGAAATGAACTGTTATCGATTATGAAAATTACAGTTTTGTTTTTCGTTTGAAATATCAACAGTCACAATTTTCGTTCAGAACTAATATTTGTTAGAGTTCTAATTTTATTATTTGGTTAAAAGTTAAACTCTTTTGTTAATAAATTAATTCTTTTTCGCCAAAGGTTAATCATTTTAATTACATGAATTAAATTAAATCTCTTTGCTAAAAATACATTTTTTTACAGAAAATACAATTATTACAGGTTGGAATTGAACTATTTTGTTAGAAATATTTCTTTTTATTATTTTCAAACGAAAGGCTTAACTATTCAATTTTTGTTTAAAATTTTATCTTTCTTAGTTAATATTTAAACTGTTTAGTATAAATTTTAACGATTTCAGTAGTAGATTTGAAATTTTTATTAAAAATACAATAGTCGGGTTGAAAATTGATTCATTGGAGTTCAAGCTTCAACTATTTGGTTGATATTTTGATTTTTAAATTTAAAATTCAACTTTTTCGTAAAAAATTTATGTATTGTTTTGAAAAATGGTCTTTTTTGTAAAAAAAATACTTCTTGTTTGAAAGTTCATCTTATTTATTGAAAAATTAATGTATTTCAGTTCAATAGTTATCATTTGCTTTGAAAATTTGTCTGCTTAATAAAAAATTTCACTATTCCAGTTTGAAAAATCCTCTTTTCGTTTTGTAGCTCATATGTGTTCTTGAAAATTTAAAGATTTATAACTTTAGTTTAAAATTCAAAAGTCTGGTTGAAAATTAATTAATTTTAATTGAAAATTTAACTATTGCATTTTTGGTAGAAAATTGATCTTTTTTGTTGAAAAATCTACTATTTAGTTGAGAATTTGTCATTTGTAATAAGACTTTAACTATTTCGTTGAAAATTCATGTGTCGTTGTAAAGTGAAGATTGATCATTTTAGTTGAAAATTTGTCGTCTTTTTTGTCGGAATTTATCTTTATGGTTGAAAATTGAGCCTACAGTTAAAAATTTATATTTTCGTTTCGAATAAAAAAATTCCAGTGGAAGATTGATAATTTAATTATTATTAGTTTCAAAGTTTGGTTGAAATATAATCTTTTAAAAATTCATCTTTTTGGATGAAAATTAAAGTATTACAATAACAGTATAATTATATTTTATGCTAGAACAGTTTTTTTAAACATGCAAATTCCAAAAATTGTATTTTTATTTAAAATATTGTGTTATTTCGTTTATAAAAGATTCTATGCCGAAAATATAACACTTAAAAAAATTTCTCGTTAAATCGATGAAGATTCTACTTAGATATGTATTAGTTGAAAATTGAACTTTTTAATTAAAAATCCAACTATTCGTCTATAAATTTGTCGTTTTCAATTGAAAATTGAACTATTTTTTTGGAAACTCATATGTTTTTTTAAGAAATTGGCTTCTATTGTAGAAAATGCTTATTCTTGTTTGAAAATTACTCTTATTAGTTGAGAAATCGAGTCATTCGATCATTTTCTTAAAAAACTGATATTTTTGGTTGAAAATAAAACTACTTGGTTGGGAGATGAACTTTTTTGTTAAAAATCATCTTTTTGGTTTAAAATGTATCTCTAGCAGTGGAAGATTCACCATTTTAATTTAAAATGCATCACTTTGGTTGGAAATTTAATTTTGTTTTTGGTGGATAATTATTAATTATTATATTTTAACTGAAAATTTAACTATTTCACTCTTGGTTGAAAACTGATCTTTTTTAGTTCAAAATTTATATTCTGCATTTGAAATTCAACTATTTGGTACTTCGAAGCCAAATTCAAGAAATGAATTGTTATGTCTTTAGTATAACTAATAATTTAGTTGATGGATTCTTTCAAACATATTGAAGAATATCTTTGATTAGAATTTTCTTAACCTTTCTAAATTGAAAATAGCAACTGAATCCTTAGAAACTGAAAAGAAACAGTATTCAGACATATATTCCGAATTGATTTTTTTAATGCGACATATTTCAATGACTCCGCATCAGGAAATATGATACCTGGAAAAACGTGGAACCTTCAGGGAATTTTTTCCTATCACTTGAGAAGAAATCCTTGGAATCAGACATTTCTTTCAATATTACAGTTACAATATTATTTTTATTTTGTGTTTTTTCCGTAAACTATTTTTTTTAATGATAGATTACATATTGCGAGATCTTAAAATTGTTTGTATTTCCGCCAAACCTTGATGCGCATTTTGGAGTATTTACGAAAATGAAACAATGGGAACAATGACTATTATCATTCTCCCAGTATTCAATTTCCTACCAAAGACTAATACTAAATGTTAATGACCTACTTTTCATGTTTTTGCTATGCTATATAAGGTAATCGTAAAGACGACCTCACCATTCTCCAAGTATTATTTCTTATCAATCGGTGTTCATTCCGAAACAAATTATTCATGAAAAAAGATTTTCCTGAGGTTCACTTTTTCAGATGAGGGGAGAAGTGAATTTTGCTTTTTTAATAGGTAAGTAATCGTCTATGAAAAAATTTGATCAGATATTACTTATATATACAGAGTGTCCCAGGTTAAATTGTCCGGACTTATACGACTGTATAAAAATTAAAAAAATAAATCGAAAATTGCATTTCCAAAAATCATTTGAAGTTTTAGTTTTTGAGTCATAAAATATTTAAGCTGGACCAATCAGGAGCGGGGTATAATCAGTCGTGTAAGCGTAAACGGGAGTCCAGTGTGGGGTACTGACCACTGTTCGCCTGTCGCTAATCCCACATCGGCTAACACTGCGCCGGACTTTCGCACTCATACGCACGTCTGTTTATACCACGCTCCTGATTGGTTCGGCCTGAATATTTTATAACTCAAAAACTAAAAGCTTAACTAATTTTTGGAAAAGGAATTTTCGATTTTTTTGTCATTTTTAAACAACTAGTAGCAGCCCCAGCCGTGCGTTTTTGTGGCTCAGTTACACTACGTTGCATTTACATTATACTAAACTTGGCACCATCTATTGGCTGCTTACCCAACCTAGATAACGCGAAATGTTGAAGTGTCTGTCCACAAACTAACTTACACCGACATCTGTTAGAAAATTATGGAGTACATAAATAAAAAAAATTTATTTTGCGATAAAAAAATATTTAGGAAATTGAATGAAATAAAAAGTATCCGATCCTTTAATTTGGACCAAATTACACGCAGTCTACGAATTTCACTAAGATCGATTTAGTAGTTTCGGAGTTTAGTAGCGACAAACATC
>NC_046657.1:130351642-130371104 GCF_010883055.1 Belonocnema kinseyi | reverse complement strand
CCTCTCTAAGACTCCCTCCTAGCCCCTCAAACAAGCCTTAACTAAACATATCTATTTCCACCTCCCCTCCTTCTGTACATTCGAGCCTCGCATTAGGGTGCCTCTTATCAGGGCGCCTTCTCCTCAACTATGATCGAACTTTAACCCCACTTTCTAAACTTCGCGTTGGCCGAGGGAGATTTCGAAGCATTGCCTCTGAATAGGGCGTTCGCGATAAAAATGAATCTGCTTATGCCTTGTACTTATGTACATACGTCTATTTTATAGAGTTTCGAAAAACCCCCATAAGTGAAAAAATGGGTTTTGCGAGTTTTTGGCACTGTTCATGACTTTTTTGCGTTTTTTCAATGACAATTTTTTCTGTCACATAAAGCACCATTTCATATTGATAATTAGATGTTCACTTAAATTGTTTATACAATTCATTATTGTTTTTAGCCATTTTCTCATAGAATGGAGTTAGAAAGATGCGGTTTTTTTTACAATTTTCCACTTGTTATCCATTTTTTAATTAGATAGAAGTGACAGTACATCAATGTTAACAAGAGTGATCGTTTAAACAATTTATAATTATTGTTAATAATTTTTTCTTAGAAAATGCCACACAAATACACTTCAAAAAATCACTTTCAGTCACATTTTCAATTAGGATAAGTTATGTAATTAATTAGAGTCGGAAAATTAATTGTTTAAACAATTTGTCATTATTATTGTTACTATTACATTTAAATAATTCTAGAAAGATGCGGATTTTCTGAAATCTTTGGCTTTTAGTCCAATTTTCAAATAAAGTGAGGTAATAATGAATTCAAGTTAATAAAAATAATTGTTGAAACAATTTATTGTCATTGTTAATAATATTCTCTTTGCTTAATTGGTATAATATTTCTGTTTTTTTCTGAAATTTTACACTGTTTGTCTATTTTTCATTAGCTGTGACTTAATAATTAATTACATTGAGCAAAAATAATAAATAAAATAAATAGTAATTTAATAATAAATTCAAACTAAATCATAATTAATTTATTATTGTGTCACCAAGTGAAAAATAACAGAAATGTAAAAATTGCCGAAAAAATCGAAACGATCAGTTATTGCTAT
The DNA here is from genome assembly GCF_010883055.1 of Belonocnema kinseyi. Lineage (NCBI taxonomy): Eukaryota > Metazoa > Arthropoda > Insecta > Hymenoptera > Cynipidae > Belonocnema > Belonocnema kinseyi. The sequence goes on along the minus strand of NC_046657.1, from coordinate 130,370,003 downwards.
AAATAAAGATACTGATAAACAATAAGAATAATTTCTTTGAAGAATTATTTTTCCTGAATCTAATCAATTATTAAGTCACGTCTAATGAAAAATAGACAAACAGTTATATATTTCAGAGAAAAGTAGCAACGTTCTATCAATTAGGCAAAGAGAATATTATAAAAAATGCTGATAAATTGTTTAAACAATTATTTTTGTTAACTTCAATTTATTATTACTTCACTCCTATTGAAAAGTAGACAAAAACACAGAAATTTAAGACAAAACGACAAGTTTATATCATTATTCATCCCATTTTTTAAGTTATGGGGTTTTTTGGGAACCTATCAAACATATATTCTTATTGGAAATATGTGTTAAACTTCATACCGCTTTTGGCACAATTATACATCATGTTTGTTTAAAACAAAAAAATGTATTTATTTTTGTGTGGATTCGAACAAATTTCTGGGGTGTCCCCATACAAATAAAAAAAAAATTCCAATGCGTTTTTGGACCATCCTAATGAACATTCATTTTGCACATCGTAGCAAGCATTTCTTGAAAAATAATTATATTCTGCAATTAAAAAATCTTACATAAATTAATACAAATGTATAATATCTGCCATACAATTATTTTGTCGAATTGAGAAAATTACATTTTTGGTTAAAAGAAATACGTACGCTTTTTTCATTCATGTTAATCAGGCAATCGTGGAAAATGAATTGTTCAGCCGTGCAATTCTTATAATGAAAATATACATACGATAATAATGCGTTTAGATATTATTTAAAAATTAGTGTATAATGTGATGAAATAAAACCATACATATAACTTTTATTTTTAACCCAACCTTACCTCCCCCCCCCCACATCTCCCGAGAATTGAAAAAATACATTTTTACGTATTATTGTTAATTTTGAGCAATTTCTGTTGTGCTTTTTTAAAAATATTATGAATTATTCCGAAAATTAATTATTGTTATTTTTAAAATATATGAAAATTGAGCGAGAGATGTCCACTTTATTGCTCGAGTTAATAACCTATGCTACTTTTTGCTGAATAATTACAGAATTGTAATAAATTTTATCTGATAAATTAGAAATTTGTATTTGCTTACAACATTTTCACTTGCTCAAGCAGATTCCGTTCGCAAACTTTTGAAAATGATGAAAATTGAAATACTGCCTGTATAGTGTATAAGAATAATATAATTACTATTTCCTCATTGTTTAAACAAACTAAATTTGTTGAAAAAATTATTTATTTTTAATATTTAAGAAATCATATTTTAGGAAATCAGAATAATATTAAATGATTTTGAGTACTAAATTCTGGTAAAAGCTTTATTTCCTTGTTTATACAATGAATTATTGTTTTTTTTTAATTTCCTTCAAATTGAGAATGGATGAACGACAAATAAAAAATTTTTAAACAAAGACGGCATGTTTTTAACAGAATGGATTACTTCTCCAAATCATTGAATATTATGTTTAATTCGTAAAATACAATTTGCAAATATTTGGGAACGGTAAGCAATCAATAAAATTATATTTGTTAAGACGATTAATAAATGTTTTATATATTATTACTATGCACTATACAGTAATAAAAAACATTTTATGTATTTTATTTTATAACATTTCTATAAAGTTATCGAAAAAAAGTGCTTGAACAAATAAAAATCATTTGAAAAAATAGAAATTTGTTAAAGATTAGCAGAAATGTATAAAAAGTATGTAATTATTTAACAAAAAGTAGCATAGGAAAAATGTTTAAGAAAAAAATTGTTTAAACTAATAGAGAGTTTTTAATAAATAGAAGAGATGTGTTAACATGTAATCATTATTCAAAAACAAGTAGCATAGAATAACAATCTGTGAAAAATTGGATATCTCTGACTTAATTTTTAGAAACTTTTGAAATAAATAATAACTAATAGTTTAAATAGCCAAAAGACAAATTTTTTACATAAAAATTCAATTTTAACCAGAAATTATACATTCTTAGCAAGAAAATTAATTTTTAACAAAACAGTTCAATGTTCAACCAAATAAATAAACCTGCATTTGCAAGAACAAATTTCTAACAAATTATGTAATTGATTTTGTATGCACACATCTTGATTTTTAATTAAAACGATGAGCTTTCAAGAAAATAATGAAAATTTCAATTAAAAACGTGAATTTTTAACTGTAAATATAATATTTCCAGTCAATAGCATTTAAAATTAAATAATTAGAAAATACAATTTTTGAATTTTAATCAGTTTAAGTTGAAACTATATAAAATATGGCAATGTGAATTTGTTCCTCACGATTTTGAGAAAAAAACTATTAATATAACTTCATACTCTACCAAATTTGGCGTTTTCATGATCTTAACTTTAATATTCATATATAATTACAAAATATATATTTTTTTAAATGGTATAGTGACATATAACTAAAATGAACATAAATAAATCAAACCAATTAATTTCCATATCGAACCTAAAATTTTTATAATATTTTTGTAATTATTTTGGGTTTTACTTAAAAAATGTGTTTGGTTTTCAAATAATGAATTGCACATTGCAAGATCTTTACACTATTATTGTTGGCCTCAAGACATTATAACCTACTTGTGATGTTTATTGAAACGAGCAGTGTCGAAAAATATTCGAAAGAAATTTTCCAGAAACTAAGCAAATTTTTATTTTCTCCAAAACCTTTTCTCCATATTTTGGGTTATTTGGAAAAAAATCTAAATTTTCACTTTTTCGTAGTACTTTTGATAAATAAAACCGAAGTAAAATGTTTTGTCAAAAATTTGTTATAAGAAATTATGCAGAGCTCTTTAAAAGATAGAATTTTTCCTCAAGACTTTTTTTTCTTTTTGAGCCAATTATCGAGTAATCGACACTAACTATCGCGAGTATAAGGTTACTCATGGATTCTACATGGATGATCTAAAGATCTATGCTTCTGGTAAAAACACACTTCAGAGTACACCAAACTCTCGCTTCCCATCAAATGTTGGGGTTTGCCTTTAAATAAGCTTAGACTAATTTCGGAGGGAGCAAAACGTAAACAGCGAGGACCTGGTTTCTTATACCAAGGGTTTCTGCTGAATATGGTTACATAAATGAATAGGCGATCGCGGATAATTGTCCAGGGGTAGTCCTGAAAGAACTAACTCCAAGCGGAGGTGTGAAAATCGTGCCGAAAGCTGAATGGCACCTGGATGAGGTGTCTAGAACAGTGACTCTGGGATATCGGTTGACCTCTCAGAGTATACAGCCTTATACTTGCATGCAAGGCTCTACAAGGATGAACGAACCCCTTTCCCTAGCTTCTCGTGGGAACAACAATTACAACACCAATCATAGTTGCTCCCGACAATGGGTCGGACAACCTGGAAAAAATCCTGTGACAACTAACAAGGTCACCTTTCAGAGAGGTCTCTTTTAGGGCGACGCCATGTGCCCACTGCTCTTTCGCCTCACTTTATTGCCACTATCTCTAGCACTTCGCCATTCCGACGGGCAATTTTGCGGCAAACCCGCAGATCGAAATTACAAGGTCACTAATGTATTTTACATGGACGATCTTAAGATTTATGCTAAAATTCAAGAGCAACTACATCTAGCTCTAGGGATGGTCGAACGATATACTAAGGAAATAGGAATAGATTTTGAGTTAGACAAATGCGTCAAGGTTTATTTGAAGAGAGGAAAACTTAATGGCATCCCTGAAGACCCTGAGCTCGTCCATGGCAGCGCTATACGATACCTTTGCGCTGGAGAGACTTGTACATACCTGGGCGTGCCATAGAGCCGCATTCAGGATGCGAGATCAATAAAAGATACTCTCCGAAGTAGATACAAACGTCTTATCAGGCAGATTTAGTCTTCCAAACCGCCGGCGAGGAACAATGTATCTGCAACGAACATGCTTGCCATCCCGGTAGTACTCTATTCATTTGGAGTAGTTCCATGGACGAAGAACGAGCTCAGATCCTTTGATATTGGGTCAGGAAAGGTTATGCACATGAACAGAAGCATGCATCTAAAGTCTTCTGTTCCGCGAGTCTACATCTCACTCCGTCAAGGTGTTCGCGGAGTATTGAATCTTGAACGTCTTTACAACAGGATTATTCTGGGTACAGCACATAGAGTCGCAAATGGAAGAGACCCTCTTCCTAAAATTGTCAGAAAACACAAAAAAGTGTCCAAAGAAGCGTGTTTCTGTACAAAGCAGCGGAAATGGCTGCTGAAACATTCGGACCTAACTTCAGTATTAGGGGTGAGGAAAATGCATCAAATCTTATCTATCTCGAGTACTCACTCCTGAAAGCCTGGATTAAGAGAGAACAAGAGAAAAACTTCCGCAAACAGTTCCTCGATAAGAGGATGCACGGCATCTTTCACAGAAATGTGAAGGATAAGTCAATGTCGTGTGAGATAACTTTTTCTTTCCTTAAATCACCGGGATTTAAGTCTGGCACGGAAGATTTCATTTTGGCATATCAAGACTGTGTCATTTCCACCTTAACCAAGACATTCCCGATGATAGCCTTAGGGCGTGCCATGCACATCCCAAGCATTTAGTACACATACTATCTAGTTGTCCAACTCATTCGAGAATAACCTACATCCAGAGGCACAATGCGGCACTATGAAAAATTTATTACCATCTCTGTCACTCTTACGGCATTAACCATAATATCGTACACAAAATCCACCTAGGGAAATCGAGTCAATTGTCGGGAATGAAAAATGCCGCATATACTGTAACTTTAAATTCTCGACAATTCTTTCTGTTGCACACTCGAGGCCTGACATGGTTCTTCTTTCCTTCGAGAAGCGAACCATGTTCGTTATCGAATTTTCGGCACCAGCTGACAAAAACATCATAGCCCGACGATTGCACCCGGAATCTTCTGTTAAACTAATCGTCCTTATCATCAGCGGTGTTGCAAGTGCCAAGCTTTCACTGGTTAGTAGCCTGAAAAGCATCCCTGCATGTGAACGATGTGCTAAAACACTTGCGGAAAAGGTGCAGAAGGCGGTCGTCCTTAGGTCGCTCCATGTCCTATGGGTGCACGAGACTTTGCAGTCTTATACGGTAATGCTATTCTTATGGGAGTGTATGCAGGGTTGCATATATTTTGGTAATCCCCAGCGTGTCCACCCTGTATATACAGCATGTCGCGACTTATATGTCTGTACAAACAAACAAAAAAGAATGCGAAAATTTCTATTCCAAAAATCAGTTTAAGTTTTATTTTTGTGTTATAAAATATCTAAGCTGGACCAATCAGGACCGTCGCATAAACAGCCTTGCTTACGTGATCGCTAGTCCAACGCAGTGGTATTAAAGAGAGCGCCAAGGTAAGATTAGCGAGGAGATAACAGCGGTCACTACACTAAATTAAACTCCCGCTGATCCACGCACAAATGTTCATCCCGTGCTCCTGATTGGTCCAGCTTAAATATTTTATAACTCAAAAGCTAAAACTTCAACTGATTTCTGGAAAAGAAGTTTTGATTTATTTTTTTGATTTGTATAAAGCCGTATAAGTCCGGACACTTAAGTCTGGGACTCCCTGTATAATGTCTCAGCCGCTCTCGCCCTGTCCCCCTGAGAAACTGCGATAGCCAGTAGTTCTACGGAGGCTGAGAACGAGGTGACTGAAAGCGAGAGTTTAGTGTACTTTAAATATCGTCCAGCAGTACACAGAAGAGATTGGTATGGACTTTAGATGGGACAAATGTGCAGAAAATGCATCTCAAGAAAGGCAAGATTATTGGCATTGCCGAGGACACTGAGCTTGTATTTATAAGTGTTGTTAGACATCTTGACACTAAAGAGACCTACATGTACCTGTGTGTACCTCAAAGTCGCATTCAGGATGCAACATCAGTGAAGGAGTCTCTCCAAAGCAGATACAAGCATCTTGTTCGGAAGATTTGGTCGTCAAATCTGTCGGCGTTGAACATGATATTTGCAACTAACAGGCTTGCAGTCCCAGTTTTACTCTACTCGTTTGGGGTACTTCAATAGACGCAGAAAGACCCTAAGGTCCTTGACGCGTAATTCTATATTTTCAGTTTTTTTTTTATAATCGAATTGTTCTAAGTACAACTTTCCTCATTGTAAATGGTACAGATCTTCTCCTAAAAATGGTCAGAAACCACGAGATCATTTGCAAAGGAATCAGGCGGCCGAGATTCTTGGCCTGAATTTTAACATCAGAAGTGAGAGAAGTGCATTGCTCCATCTAGATGCTTTCTTTTCTGTTAAAGATACAGAATTTTAGTTTTTAGTTGTGTACTGCAACGAAATTGGCGGAAATAAATATTAAAAACCATGATATTTGTGACTGTTTCATTGTTTTTCCCATCCAAATGGAGTTTTCGGGAATTTCCACAACCATATTTGTAATCTGCGTATTACAATACATAATTTTAGTAAATTGAAAAAGACTCGGAGCTATGCGCTTTTTGGAAGTTTATTCAGAGAAATTACTATTGTTGTATAAATCAAAAATATTTTGTTACAAACCTGAAATCATTTTTATAACAATTTTCTTGAAATATTACTATTTTATAACGTAACGAGTTTCAACTCTCCAAATTTTAAAATCTTTAGTCTTGATTATACAAATTATAATAAACCAATTTTTCTACTTAAAAAATGGTGGCAGTTATTTTATTGTTATACTTACATAAATTTATACCATAAATCGCACGCGTTTGAGATCTTACTGCACTTTATTATACAATTCTATTGCTAGTAGCCTAGTTTTACAACTGTTGCTTTAGAACTTTGCAACAGATTCCCTGATGAGAACTGCAGGTTTTGAAATATTGGTTTATTTTCACCAAATGATCTTCTTTGATAGAGTCGAATAACATTTTAATTGATCAATTTTTTCCTAACATATATTTTTAATTAAGATAAAACCATTCCTTAGGGAATAAAATTCTTTTTCTTACTATAGAAAACTTCGGAATTTTGCTTCTATTCAAAATTTAAGAAATTTAAATTAGACTAAAGTTCAAATTAAAAATCCCATTTAACGTACAATAATCAAATTGATGCAAAACATGTTAAATAAAACAAGAATCCAACACCCAAATTTAGACCACAGCGAATAAACAAAAACCAAAAATACTATTCTAATCTGAAAAAACAAAAAATAAAATTTTCGGGCAAAAATAAAAAAGAAGAAAGAAAAATGAGAAGGCAGCCAAACACATCCCCTTCCTTCTCTTTTTCCTTCTTTGTCTTTTTTATTTTAATTATCATCAAATCACAATAAAATAAAAATAAAACATAAATAAATAAATAAAATTACATTACCAACTTTTCGGTGCTGGTACGGTACCCTTATCAAGGCAATAAAGATTTAAGTGTTAGAAATTGACAACACCCACGAACAGGTGCTTTCTCTTTGATAGCTGAGAATGGAATGAGGGTCAGTGTGCTAATCTGTTGTAAACACAATAGAAATATTTGTCACAATTACATCAGAAATAGAGAATGTAAAAGAAAAACAGAATTCTTGAAACAGCCACATTAAATGTAATTAATCATATTAGCATAACTTTTGTTCAGCTTATCCAAATCCGTTTTTAAATTAATAGATAACTTTTTTTTTAAATATAAAGCATTTCCATGAATTCCCTTTTTATCTCATTACTTTCACTATGCAAAATTTGAACATTATCCCAGTCAAATTCAATGTCAAATTCATGGCCTTTGTATGTCTGGCAAGAACACTCTTATAACAGCGTCCCAAACGAACATAACTTTTGTGTTCATCTTGTATTAAGGAGTCTGCCAGTCTGTCCTACGTAATTCATCTTACAGATCCTGCAAGTGATCTTATAGACAACACCACCCTTTTTCAGATTACAATAGTATTTTTGGTTTTCGTTTGTTCGTTGTGATCTAAATTTGGTTGTTGGATTCTTGTTTTATTTAACAGTATTTTGCATCAATTTGTTTCTATTCATGCTTTTTTCAATGACAGGTATTTATTTTGTTCAAATTAAAAATAAGCAGTTACAACTCTTATCACTTCTAAAGCGAATAGTCCACAGACTCATTACTCTGATTTCCAAACATGAATATTATAATAATAAAAGGAAATGTGTCTTATTTCTGTTCTTTTCAGATATCATTTTATTTGACTATTTCGTTATACCTTATATATTTATTTTATTCTTATTATACTAGGCCGAATTCATTTTCAGTCAGACAGGCCGCGCAGGTTCAAGTCAGAGAATCGTCAGGAGAAAAAAGTATTCAAATATAAGAGCAAATACAAAAATAAAATTTTCTTGTTTATCCATAATTTTCATAATTTTAATTTATAGTAGTAAGTGAGTTTTTAAAGAAAAAATTGCTGTAGGATATTGTTTTGTGTTCAAAAAATTCGTATCGGAAGTGATAAAAGTTGAAAAAATGAAATTTATTATATGCACATTATTTCTGCAATGAATATTTAAGATTGATTAAATGTTTTTGCGATTGGCTGGAAACGCATCTTATTACTTAAGCATTTTAAAAGTTTGATAATGACCTATTATTGTGAGGATCGTGACCAAAAGCAAATCTGAAAAGGGTGTAGGTTCTCAAAGTCAGTTTACGAAACATAAGTGGAAATAAACAAATAAATAAGTATGTTTATAATTTTATAGCCATCGTAACTTTATTTATGGTCACCTTTGTACATGCGGGGGAACGCGTGGATCCCAAAGAACCCAAGGAACCCAAGGAGCTCACGGAACCCACGGAACCTACGAATCCCAAGACGACCAAAAAGGTGAGTCTTAATTCACTGAAGAATATATTGGCCTTGTTCAAAAGTTACAATTTCCTTAATTTATATATAATTTCTTTGAATTAAGCCTGGTTGAATAATTTATGGTTATTTTAAATGAAAATTATGATTAATACGACTAGATTGTTCCACTGGGAGCGTCCGTTTATTTTAAGGGATTTCTAAGAGATTACGTTGCCTGCAGGATTAGAGATGTCGGCTTACATAGTAACAAATAAGCATTTGCGAGAAGTTTAACCTTTCTTTTTGAATTCGAATAAAATTTACTGCTTAAAGTCATCGATTGCTTTTGGAAACTTACGGGGATTATAGACAACGCTGATCCCCAATGTTTTGTCGAATAATAAAGGAACATTTTAATCATGAAGCACTTAACCGTAGAAAAAGGCGAAAGAGTAGGAAAAACAAAGCCCCGTTCATGTTCACTAAAACCACTCATAATAAATAAACAATCATGTGGTAACTTTTCTAGATACGAAGACCATCCTAAATAGTAAATCAATCAATAGATTTCGTAGGGAAATCCCCCCCCCCCTCGTTTAAGAGGACAATTGATATATCATTTTAATTTTACAATCATAAATTTCTAGAATCGATCTGTACATAACACTTTACAGTGAAGTATCGATAGATTGGCATAAAAAATAAAAAGAGGAATGCTTCGTCACGATTTCAGGCGTTGACATTGTTGGTATCTATGGATAAGGATGCTAGTTTTGTTATGTTTCATTTGAAGGTATTTTTGACTGTTTTCATGTTGACAGTTCTTACGATTCCATCCGATCCAGAAAATGTTTTGATAAAAGGCTCCACTGACCACTGCATTAACGGAATATTGCCTTCCTTGAGGAAAACGATGGATCCCACCTTTATTTGGTGTCTCGAGTTTTCCACTTATGCCGAATGTTTAATTTGTTGAGATACTCCTTTTGCCACCTTTTCACGCAGTGCTGACGCATTTTTTGTATGTGTAGCCATCGTGAGAGCGCGTGAATTTAGGATCGCTTCGATTTCGATGGCAAACGTATTAAGTTCTTTGAAGGGAAAAAGAAAATTACCTATGACACTTTTAAAATGATGTTTGTATACCTTAATCGTGGCGTCCCATATTCCACTAAAGTAAGGGGATAAATGGGGAAGGAATTTCCATTCAATCATTTGATCACTAAGGAAGTGAGAGACCCTTTCATTGTGCATCTCAGATTTTAAGAGACATTTAATATTACTTAGCTCATTATTTACACCTATAAAATTAGAGCCATTGTCGGAATATATGACATTAGGCTTTCCACGTCGAGCTGTAGATCTACGTAGAGCAGCTAGACAACCTTCAGTGGTCATGTCACTAACCACTTCGAAGTGTACTGCCTTAACGGAGAGACACATGAAAACTGCTTCGTAAACCATGACTCGTGATCTTTTGCGGAATTTTTTCTTTAATGTAAAATGGACAACAATACTCGATTCCAACGTTAATAAATAGACGTGCTTGAGTTCTAATAATCCTTAGCAAGTTTCCCATGAAGTATTCAGCTATCGACGGATTTGCACGGAAGCATCTGATACATTTACAAATGACCTTTCGCACTTGACATCGGCCATCGAAGGGCCAAAATCGTTGACGTTAGGCATGCGACGTTGTTTTTATCCCGGCGTGTTTGTTTTCCAAATGCTTTTTAAGAATTATTAGCTTAGTAATATAACTTAATCGTAGCAAGATCATGGGATAATGTTAAGATTGAGGCATAGATGAATTTTTTCAATCTGCCTCCCACCTTGATGATTCTGACTCTATCAATAAATGGATCGAATAATGTGGATTTGCTCTTTTTGTGAACTCTTTTCACCATTTTCAAATCGTTCATTTCCTCAACAAAATGAGTGATTTAAGTTACACGATTCATAGCCTTTTCCGAATTGTTTATTATTGATGCTCGTGAAAACCCCTTTTGAGAGTTGTCCATTTTTAATCGAAGAAAATATGGGACAATTTTTTTTAGCCTCGAGAATAAAGAAATTTGTTTGAAGAATTCTGAATTCGAAAGAATGTTTAAGCAGAATTCTTTTTTCATCCCTGGGAATTTATTGATGATGAGATTTTGATTGGAGGCCAACCGTATCATTTATGGTTCAGCAAATTTGGACTCAACTTCCAAAGATCATTTTTAATAAATTTTTACGGCATTTGTCCTCTCGATAATGCATTAGCAGAGTTGTCATGCGTGCGTGCGTGTCTCCAATCTTGAATTTTCGTTTCTTTTTGTATTCAAGAGACGTGATGTGCAATAAACGTTTCTGAACGATGAGGAGAATTATTTATCCAAAAGTAGACGATGGTTAAATTGGTCCAAGAAACAGCCTTCTTCGCGGAAACATGAATTGCTTTGTGTACTGTTGAGTACAATTTCGCAAGTAGTTGCATGCTGCGGATCTTCAAATGTGTCATGTTAATAGTTTGTTAATATTATATTATTATATTATGTCACCAAGCAGTGTTATTTCCAAATTAATTTCAATCCATGATTTGTGTATGCTATTCTGTAATGACTCATCCCAATATACTTTTATCTACCAGAATTTTTTCATGATTATTTTTGCTAATAATATGATTGGTTTCAGTAAGCCTAGGGGATCGGAAAGTTTGGCAATCGCAGAGAGTACTGTTCTTTAAGAGAATTTATACGTTAGTCAGGGAGAGTTCACCGAGTAAATTATGCTGTCATTAATACAGTTCCATGAAAAATCAAGGGTTTTTAAAGTTTTACCACAATTAAATTAAATGTTTGATTGATGCTAGTATCTGAAATTCTTCGTAATAGATTTATGTCATTGGAGGACCAGTGACGCATATTTAAAAAACCAAGATTAAGCAGTTTTATTTCACCATCTAATATTTAAACTCCTTATTAAATGTTTTCCGCTCGTTTAATGAGATTATCCACATATAGATCTCTTTTAAGAACAATAACTGCCTTTGGATGTTGATTAAATGTATCATTTATTAATGTCAGTAAATACATGTGAAATCTGAATTGAAGTATGTGCGATAGTATGTCATCTTGTACTGTACATCCTATCATCAATGCATCGTTTAATGAAAGATTGGATTTGGATTTTGCTGAACAATCAAAGACTACACGGAACCATGTTGAGCTATGTCGTGAGAGAAATGTAATTAACATTTCTGCCTACGATCCATCATAGTTGGTTTTTCGTCGAATCAAATCGCTACCCTGATCAGATAATATGATTTGACCCACACAAAAACTGGATAACGATCGTCCAGATCCAAGAAGCATGTCCACTGTTGCTGAAAAATGAAATTTTTGATCACCGAGTTGTATACTTGAAGGCATTTTGATCGCATCCCGAGGAATAATGTTATTTTGTGTGTTGTATTACAAGAAAAAGTTGTGCATTATCTGTCCAACCAGCAGTGTTACAGGGATACTTCCAAACCAAGCACATATTTTTCGGGTGTCTTTGAAAATAATTCTCTATAATATTAACATTATGAACAACAAACAAACCAATTGAATTTAGCAGAATTTAGTTTTGACCTACTGATCTGAGAGTCTATTGTGTAAAGTTCCAAAGACGATAGTCCTATCGAAGAATTTCAGAATAAGAATGCCTCGACTCTTTTATCTATACTAATTTCTCAATATATGCAATTATAGAGAGACTAAATTGGATCCGTACAAGAATATTATTTTGGTTGAGCTTACCAGAACATCTGGTTACCCCAATTTCAGGTAGCAATAAAAAGCAAATTTGCTATTAGAAAATTTGCTATTAGAAACAAGATTCGAATTTGAAAAATGATTCCAACAAGATTTCAAATTTTTTATAAAAACCAAACTTTTATTTGGATTAAATTATTCAGAATTCTGGTTAGTCCAGCCAGAATTTTGTAAGGCAGTTATATGTTTCACAAGATTTTTTTTTCTTTTCTAGAGTAAAAATAGCCTGCCCTACTACGGAGACGATTTGGTAAGCTATATTCTTGTGAAAAATAAGTTTTTGATATCAGAGGAATCGTAAGGGTTTGACAATCTTATTTAAAATTAAAATGTTTAATTATTCATAGCAAGGAATTGATTTAAAGTATTGGTATAATTTTTTTGACTAGAGTAATTATTTCAATAATCCCTTATATTGGATTTTGCCTATTTCTGGTCAACAAATTTTCTAAATAAACGGGATTTGAACCAGCAACGCCAATATTCACGAGTAGAGCGTCAACCAATTACCAAGTCGGGACCACAGTAGATAGTTTCTCGTTTCTACCATATCCACAGGCTGAGGCGGTTCTGTACCTTTGTAATCTTTGAAATTCTATTGACTAATTCTAATCTTTATACATTCACCGGATCTGAATTGGAATTACAATGTAATATATTTGGATGTTAAAGGCGTTAGTGTAAGCCTGTTCATTCACAGGACTGAGAATTTTTTACGGAGTAAGAAAAAGCAGGGAGTGTCAGAGTTTGAAGGGGGTTAGTGTGAGTAATAGTAGTGAGTTCTACAGGGAGGAATCTTTCTAAACACCAGTCCGAGTAGCAGCGTCTTGTCCATAGTTGAACCGTGGCATTAGGAAGGGGAAAAGCTGCACTGAGAAAACACGAAAATAGTGAAATCGAGCGATAGAGGGTTTAGCGCAAGTAAGAGGGAAGATCTCTTGTTACAGAAGCAGTAGAGAGATAGCCAATAGAGGCTGAAGAAAAAAGCTGTACAGAGTCCTTTCAAGAGGTGCAGTAGGAAACGTAGGTCCACACATAAAAAAACGGGAGGGTATTCGGAAGAAAAGGCACTGGGAAAGCGGACATCTGAGTTTAGAGGATAAGGAAAAGACACAGGGGAACTAAACAGCAGATGAAAGGTATCAGGAAGGACCTGAGGATTAGAGATGCTAAACGGGAGAAGCAGATGAAAGAGCTTAGTGAAAAAGTAGAAGGGTTAGTAAGCGTAATGTTGTCTATACAGAAGGAAAAGAAATTTCAAGTAAAACAGATGAAAGAGAAAATAAGAGTATGAAAGAAAAGAAAGGAAAAAAGACTAGAGAAGACAGAGGGAAGATCAGAAGGTAAATTAGGTGGAAGGACGGTGGACTAGCAGAAAGGTATCTAGGAGAGGGTTAAATACATGATACAAGGGAAAGTGAAAGGACGTATGAACGAAAAGGAGAAATGGTGGCTGGAGAAAGTATAACAGAAACGGAGGTGAGAATAGAGAGAAAAGAGAATATAGAAAGGAGAAATAATATTGTGGTAAGTGGGTTCAAGCTAAGGGGCGGAAAGGAAAGAGAAGACGTTAAAGAGATTCTACATAGAATGGTGGAGGGGGTATGTTACCAAAAAATAGGTGGATTCAGCTGGAGGGAAGAAGTAATGAAGTGGGGAATTGTGGAGAGAGAAAGGCAAATTCGAGGTACACGAAAATAAAAATAGATGAGCAAATGTGGGTATGGGATTATGAGAAAGAGGTACTGAAGGTGGTGTAGGGGGACCAGTTTCATGGGAAGTAGCGAGGTGGAGATGAAACATGATGGCTAAATAGTGAAGTTTGCGTACGAAAACGTAGCTGGTGTCGAGAAACAATATGAGAATTTCTGAAGTTATGTCCAGGAATTTAATATTGTGAAACTCGTAGAAACGTAGATAGAGAGAAAGAAGGATGTAAGTTGGAGGTAGCAGGGCAATTAGAACAGGGATTTATTATAGGTTGCAGGAAGAAGTTCACGATAGGGTAGAGTGGGAAAGTGTGGAAATAATTGCAGTTAGGATAAAAGGTACAATGAGAAAGTTCATTACAGTATACAACAGGAAGGACATAGAAAGGATTAAGGACCATGTGAAAGAATCGCTGGGCGAAAGGAAGAGAGTATGGTGGTACTAGGAGGGTAAATTATTCCGAAAATGGGATCTATAGGAAGAGAGAAAAGTTAAAAGAAGATCGCAGGATAAGGCAACACATAAAAAGAGTGAGATTCTATGAAACTGAATTTAAGGATAGAGGCTAGATGGTCGCAAGTTGTATGGCAGCAGTGGGATGAAGAGAGAGAATACATCTATGCGAGTAAGGTGCGGGTGTCGATGATCAGCTGCGTATATCGCGAAAAAGTATTGATAGGGGCGACGGTCACCTAAATAAGGGAGGAGGTAGAGAGGTATCTGCGGCAGTTAGGGAAGGTACAATTTGAAGGGGAAAAGATAAAAAAAAAGGTGAAAAGGAAGTAATAGAAGTGAAAAGAATGAACTGCGGAAAAAAGGAGTACGTTGAAATAAGGAAGGAGTTTTAGTTTACGTGTAAAAAGAATGAACAGGAAAAATGATATAGATGCGGAAGAGGAGTTCAGGGTTGTTAATACAGATCGAGACGTGTGGAAGATAACAAACAGGTTTAAGAAACCTAAGTTTGTGATAAGTGAGAAGATCGGGAGTAAAAATTGAGAACATTTTTTAAATAGTAGCATAGTGCATAGTGTAGTTGCATAGTGAGGATATACGGAAGCAGATAAGGAATTTGAGATGGAAGTTTACCCCTACTAAGACTATGGCTGGGCGAGCTAGAGAACAAAACGTGGTTGTTTAGCACACAAGAGGGAATGGAGAAACTGAAGGGGTAGCGAAGAATGTTTGCAGTGGGGAAAAATGCCCAAGCAGGTGGAGGGAAGGGTTGATCTGGCCACTTTATAAAGAAGGGGATATGGATTGGCAGGAAAATTATACAGGGTTTGCGTTAATGAACACGACCAGCAAAGTATAAGCGATCGTATTGACGGATAGGCTGCGGAAGCATGTCGAGGGAAAAGGAATTTAACCGTAGACGTAGGCGGGTTTCAGGGAGAAAAGAGCAGTAGCATTGATGAAGGGCGTGTTATTTAAGATTGTGAAGAAGAGAAGGGAGGGGGAAGAGGAATGGAACAGAAAAGATTGTTAATAGAGGAGGAATTAAATATGAGAAAAATGTAAATATTTTAAAAGGTAGATAAGTGTTAGCTTTTAGCCGTGGAGGCAGAGTTTGGAAATGCGAGACAAAGTTAATAAGTAGGGATATGCGTGCAAGGCGGGGCAAAGGAAGGGAGGCAAGACCAGAAGACGGTGCGAGCGAGCGTATTAGGAGATAGAATGTGGATGGATGTTAGTTTTTGATAGTGAGTTCCAAGAAAATTTGGTAAAAAATGAAATTATAAGCAAGTCCGTTTTTTAATGCCAGCAGGCCGAAAAATAAAAGTTTACTTATTTATTTATAATTTAATAATCTATACATTTTTAATTTTTATATTATATTCAGATTAAATGACTTTATTCAGATTAAAATTACTTACTAGAATCTCACAGGTTACAAAGATGCAAACCTGCGACATCTTGTGGATATAGAAGAAACCACCAAATTATTCGACCAGTAATCGGTAAAATCCAATATCCAAAATTTAAATAAGGAACCATTTTTTAAAACTTCTGACATTCAGAGACATGACGAAAAAAAATAGAGAAATATACGGAACGTACCTTGCGGTGATAAAACATTGTGGGAAAAGTTAAATTGTATCAAGAAATAGAAGAGAATATATACGCAAAGCACTTTACGGATATTTGGTCTGGCCTAACGAATCATATGCGTGTGTTGTCAGTGCCTATCCACATAATTTAATACTTTCATTGATACTACATTTTTTCAGTCTCAAATTATCAAACTATAGACACTTTGATAAATAGTACTCCTTCTAATTCAAATTATATTTCCTGCAGTCTGGCTTTGTCAAATTCAAATGTCAAGCTTTATGCGGGGTGAGTAAACATAATTTTACAAGTCTTTTTCATGCTTAAAAACGATTGATTTTCGTAAATATAATAACACCTTAAATCTGACTGTGGATTTTCGAAGTCTTGTCATATAAAACAAAAGCTTGCATGTCACTCTAAAATTGGTCCTGATACATGAATTAACATTGGTTGAAGGTTGAAACCTCTTAGTCATCCTTGTCCGCGGCGTTAATTCTCGAAAACATTAAAAGGAGGATCACTAAATCACTAAATCTAACATCGAACGAAATAATGTACGTGCCAGTTGCGTCAACATTTTCTGGCTCAAATGATGTTTTCAGAAGGAAGTAACCGCAGTTCACCATTGGCTGTCTTTCTGATCTATCTAAGATTCTACAACTCGCCTATTGCGTACTCAGCTTTTGCTTCGCCTACGGCTCACCGTGTTCATCTACTGAAAACATCGTCCTTGTATTAAGGATATACACTACGTACAATCGATCTCAAAAGTTGCCCATTTTTAAAATGATTTATAAAATCAACAAACAAAAATCTATTATTAATTTCTGTGAATCTTCATGAAGGCCTCTAAGCACACTTCAGACAAAATAATTTAGGATCAAATTGCTTATTTAACAGTAGTTATTTAAAGACTTAGTTTTTCACTTTTCTGTAGGGAAAAGTTACCATTTTTATTTCATTCTAATAATAAAAGCCTCATTTTATCCTCCGAAGGATTGTCCAAATTTTTATTTGAGTTGATTTTATTTTAAAAAATAATTAAAAAATTATACAGTTATTATTGTTATAAATAATCTTAGTTTAAATTTTAAGTAACCCCACCCAAATAGAATTGTAGAGAATCTTTTGAAGAATAAAATGAGGTCTTAATCTTTAGGATTAAATAAAAATTGTTACTTTTCCCTAAAGTAAAAGGGAAAAGTAAACCTTTGAATAACTACTGTTGAATAAACAGTTTCAACCCGAATTATCTTTTTCTGAAGTGTGCTTAGAAGCCTCCATCAAGTTTACAGAAATTAATAATAGATATTTTTTGTGGATTTTATAAATCATTTTAGAGATAGGCCACTATTCCATTCAATAAAAAATTAATATAATTATGCCATCCCATGATTTTTCATTCCTTATTTTCAATAAAAGCTCTGCTTGTCGTATTTTTATTATCACATATTTGGAAAATTGCGCATTTTATTAAAATTCTTTATTTTTTAATATTTTGTAGTATTAACGTTATTAAATTAAAGAAGGAGAAAATAGTTGCGAACCCAAATTTAAACAATAAATACAAAATTAAATTGTTCTACGCAAATGCACTTTCAAGATACTTCTGATTCTTGATAGTAAATATTTGTGAAATAAGTCACTGCATCTACTGGTATTTCGTACTTATTATTGTAATTTTTATTTAAAATACTTTATTCCTACTTTAATTTAAAAATATAATGACTAGAAACTATTTAGGTATGAAGAATTTTAATGAAATGCACAATCGTCCAAACGATTGGTAATAAAAATACGATAAA
The DNA here is from genome assembly GCF_010883055.1 of Belonocnema kinseyi. Lineage (NCBI taxonomy): Eukaryota > Metazoa > Arthropoda > Insecta > Hymenoptera > Cynipidae > Belonocnema > Belonocnema kinseyi. Next base: position 130,351,873 of record NC_046657.1, on the reverse strand, counting down.
CTAAGTTTGTATAAAAAATAAGGAATAAATAATCATTAAATAATATAATTATAATAAGCGTTAATCAAAAATAGATTAAATAAGCATTTTCATAAATCAAATTAATTAGAGAAACAAAGTACGAATAGCGGAAATACAGTCTGTCAAGTTAAAGCGTGGGTGGCTTTACTCGCAGTCGGTAAGGTGTATCGACATGATTTTGGTGTCAAAATATTAAGAAGAGCTCCCTCT
>NC_046657.1:130345428-130351542 GCF_010883055.1 Belonocnema kinseyi | reverse complement strand
GAGGGAGCTCTTCTTAATATTTTGACACCAAAATCATGTCGATACACCTTACCGACTGCGAGTAAAGCCACCCACGCTTTAACTTGACAGACTGTATAAGGCGCAACCTTGAGGCTATCAGCCAAGCACTCTACCAGAGAGCTACCGACGCTTCTGAATATATTCACACCGGCTCGATAACTATCCGTTCACAATTTTAAACCTTAATTTTTCTCGAAAATGGGTCAAAATTGTGTCTTCTTGATTTTTCTCAGAAATCATAAAAGGACATTTTTTGACGTAAATTTAATTTCCTCTTAAAGTGAAGGTTATTATGATTTTCATTTGTCTCAACAGGAATCCTTTCGCAGCCAAAAATTATAATTTACGCCTAACATTAACCAATCTTGAAGCTAAATACATAATTAGGTTTGAGTACAAACTACATGCACGCAGGTCAGAAAAAATCAGACAAGAGGACGACGCTTTTGTTTTAAGAAAACTTTTTCTCTGAGTTATCGCTTTATCGTTACCCGCAGTCAGATTTCAGTTATCAAATTTGGCAATAAATTACCACTTTTTTCACAGCGTTATGCCCTTGTACATTTGCAACCAGTCTGTTATAGACTCCCAAGTGGTGTAATGGAAACTTGGGGTAAAACGCATCACTTTTGCTACGAGACTCGATGCCCTGCAAGTAAGTTTGTGTCGAATAGTGTATTATACAGGGTAGAAACGTGGGGTTCACATACATGGCGTATAGAATGCCACCCGAATTGCACAATAGCAGGGGAGAAGTCATTATACAGGGGTATTTTCATATTTCGCCACTTTAAAGTTGCATTCGGATCGGCTATTCGGTCAAGTCCGTACATTTTCGCATCAAGTTTATCATAGTGTTCATGGTTGCTCCCTAACGACTTTATTAATTAAAATTTGGGCAAGTTACATTGCCTCAAGATATCTTTCTGATACACATATACTATTAAATTGACTCAGAAGTAATTTTAGGGGTTGATCAAATGCCATTTTGGAAACCATACCCAGATATAGCAAATTCGAAAATAGAATAATTTAAAAAAAATGGAATGTAAATATCGAACTTATATTTCTCTTCTAGATTTATTACTAGTACAATACTATCACCAACAAGTATTTAATTTATTTTATTGATTGATCGAACCAAATTTTGAGATGAGCTTCAGAGTAAACATTTTCTAAAATAAAAAAAAAATCCCTGAAAATTGTATGAATTAAAATTCGGGCAAGTGAAATTGCTTCGAAATATTTTTTTGATACGCCTGCTATACCATTCAAATGACTCAGATAATTAATTCTAGGGTGATCAATCCCCAGTCTTGAAATAAGGTCCAGAGATAACGATTTTTCAACAATGTTGATTAAAATGCACCAATTTTATCTGCATTTCCTGATGTGTATTTTTCCTTGGATCGATCTGTGTAAAAAACAATGGTAATCAAATTTTAAATTCAGAAATAATGTTTAACTTATTGAAATGATTAATAAGTAATGATTGTTAGATTGTTAATAAGTAATTCTTATTTTAATTATTACTGCCGAGACTGTCAGTGATAAACATACAAAACCACAAAACATTTCTTTGGTGAAGAATAATCAATCTAAAGTATAATAAGCATGCCGGGCCGATCTGTCATTATTTCGAGATTATTTTCAGATTCACCTGTTTGCCCTAATCGCTGTATGTAACTGTAGGTAATGTCAATTTAAAGTTTACGCATGTAATATTTCATTCAATTTATTTAAAACATATCCTGCTTATCATTACATACCTGTTTTTATGTCATAAACAAGCGGTAAACACAATTCACTCTTTGTCCACTGGAAGAGCAGAATATTATTACTATTTTATAGTATTTGTCACTCAGCAGACATTCCATAATATTATTGCACAGAAAAAATTGAAGTTTAGTTCTCAGTTTACATGTCTCATTCCATTATCAATTAAACACTTTTATTATTTGTAATTGCTATGTAACATAACCTATATTGTTTTTACGCACTTGTATCCATTTGAAATTTCGAACGCAACCATGGACACTATGATAAACTTGATCCGAACATGCATGGACTTGACCGAATAGCCAATCCGAATGCAACTTTAAAGGCGCGAAACATGAAAATACCCCTGTATAATGGCTTCTCCCCTGCTATTGTGCAATTCGGATAGCATTTGATTCGCCATGTATGTAAGCCCCAGCGTGTCCACCCTGTATAACAATGGAAAGTAATTGTCTACTTCATTAGTGTTATAAACATCTAAGTAAGTTAAAACAGATAAATATGAATTTAATTTTAATAGTTACTGACAGGATTTAGAATCCGGTTTGTAGAACTTTTCAGGCTAATTTCAGAAATTGAATTGTGTGATTTTGATTAAGAAACACTCATTAATTCGAAAAGTTCCACAAACCCGATTATAAATCCTACCAATCCGTGTTAACTTTAAATTCGTTTAATCGCACTCGTGGAGTAGTTCATTTCGCGCGGTTGATGTTGCACATAATATTTTTTCTAATGAATATACACATATGGAGATTTTCATGTCTGTAAAGCTTGCACAATTTTTCAGATTTTATTTATGTGAGATTAGTTAGCCCACACTTTACAAAGATGAGAAATTGCCATTTTACTTTACCTGTTGATAACAAAAATGGTCTATCTTTCTGATACTTAATTTGTTTACTATCTTAAAATAATTCTTTTAAGAATCTTTCACTTATAAGTGCGCAATACTTATTAACCTCAAAAGCTTCCGAAGCGAATGTTTTAACTGCGAAAGACTTAAATTTCGAAAATTTTATTCACATTATAAATATAACATTCCACGGGAGAATTATTTTCAAGACTCATGATTGCACAGTGGGGCGGATTTAAATTTTTCTTTTTATAGTTAGCCGAAGTAGTATTAAGTTAAAAAATTTGATGTCTCCCTTTTTAAATTCTCCGCATCATATTTGTAGAATATTTTTGAATGGCGAGTTTGAATTTTTTCTCAAATATCGAAGGCAAATAAGGTTGCAAAATTTAGAATTTGCATTTCCTACACTTTTGTCTTCAGATGGAACAGAAATAATACCAATTTTATTCAACTTATAATTAAAATAAACTATTCGTATATATTTGATCTTATCTTCAAAAACATTTCGAAATTTTAAACTTTGCCAGGTATAATTAATAAATTTAAAAAACAATTTTCATAAACACATGAATCAATCTGTCGTTTACGCGCAGTAAAAATGATTATTTCTACAATTATTGTTTAAATTAATGTGCTATTAAAAAATGACTCATATAATTGATCAAAAATTCAACCATAGAATTGTTATAAATATTAGAGCCGTTTCTTCACTGAAATCAACCGAAAATAAAGCAATAGTGATTGCGAAACTTTACACTTGGCATTAGATAACAATATGCGTAATTGTTATTAAAAAATTATATGAGAGAATGTATCCATCTCTGCCACAATTAGATGAACAGGTTTCATAATGAAGCAGTGAAAACAATAAAACAACCCCACAATAAAAGTAGAAATTTCGATGGGCTGGACTAGTCAATTCTTATGTATTTATTGTTGCTGAATCCTTATCAAACGTCGCAATTGTAAAATTAAGTCTTTTTTCTAACTTTAAAAGAACTCTTTTTCGTCAAAGTAGTAGGGCGTTCGAAGTTTGAGCTTGGATTTAATTACGAAGTTTTACGTAAAGAAAAATCAACGATAAAATATTTTTCTAAGGTTAGAAAAAAAAACAATGTCTAATTTAATAATTCTGACCTCAGATTTGGATTCAGTGACTATAAATTCATAAGAATTGACAATATTAGTCAGATGAAACATTTCCTTTTTTCGGCGGGGTATTTGGGTCTTGAACTTTGTACACCACAGAGGGCCAGGCCATGGGATCAAACTAGACAATTTCATATCGTGCGTTGTTTGGCTTAAAATTTTGATTTTCGTTTGATTTTAAAAATTTTATAAATCCTGAGACCGTAACAATTTTTTTTCGTCAAAAAAATCATTAGGATACATTATTTGGCTTTCTAAGTATTACGAATAGCTGAACATATAGAATTTTTAAATATTCAAAAAATGTAACTGAGACATTTGTTTATAGGATTTATTATTAAAAATACACATTCTTGCTGTCTGAAGTTCAAAATGTCTTTAAAGTAATTGTAAATGATTTATGATCATAATATCAATCCAGCAGCGACAAAAACCTAAAAAGTAAGAATTTGATTATGAAAATTGTTTATAATGATTAAATGCAATACTAATATAATTATTTTCATTCTATAAGTGCACTTTAAATAATTCTGGTTAATAGTGTGTTTATTTCCTTAGTGTTTTAGAGATAAAAATACATAAATCTGAAATAGCCAATTTTTTCACTTTATTTATTTATATATTGTTTCATGGAGAGTAGAGTTGAAAAATGTTCCTTAAAAATGTGATTTTGACTATTTGTAAAAATATAACTACAAAACCGTTTATTAATTATTATCTGTAGCTGGCTAGGGCCGAGGAACTGATTTTCGAGGAAACAATCGAAGTCAAATGTTATTCTATTTTTTTATTACCGAAAACTTCTACCATTAGGACATTTTTTTAAATTGTCAAATAAAAATGGGAATAGAAGATATTAACCAAATCCACCATTTTTATTTTACTTTTTTGAAGAGAAAAAAAATAAGACCAGCTCAAACGATTTTGTCCATCTAACATTTTCACGCAACCCTACTGTGCTTTGAAAGGCTCTACTTGCAACCTTAGAATTTCAGCTTGTGGAGAGTGTCATTTATCTCGGAAATTATCTTCTAAGGGCCGATTCTAGCATCTGTGATTAAATCCATGGATAACTAATAATAACCATCTTTTAATCAATGACTTAAATAAGATTAAATTGCGAAACGTTCCATCATAATTTTTCAATTTTCTCAATAGCTCACCGTATACCCTCTACGCAATTAGGCCTGTTTTCTGTGTATTTCAGTTTTAAGGCCATGTGACGAGTGGGTCACGTGACTAGATTCCTACCATACTGACACTTTTTTATTTCCCAACTTATTTTCACAGGAAACGCCATATCGAGTTGAAAATTTGGGATAATAAATAAAAAGCACTAAGGAAGGTGGGTCTAGTCATGAATTCTAATAATTATAAAAGAAGTAAAAAAAATTATTCACAAAAAGATCTTTTTACATAATTTTACAAATTTGAAACAGGACCCACATTTCTTAGTGCTTTTCATTTATTATCCCAAATGTCAAACTCGATCTGGCGCTTTGTGTGAAAATAAGTTGGGAGATACAAACAGTGTCGGTAAGGCAGGAATCTGGTCACGTGACCGACCCATCACATGGCCTCAACGGGTATCCTCATCCTGATAGCATTTAGCAAAGGAATTAAGATCAGTGGTGATTTCTAAAGCAAACAGAAAAATAATATTTCGAGAAAATACACTGAGAAAAATGTTTGTTTGAATCAAACAAATTTGTTTTTAATCAAACAAATTATTTCTTTAATATGGGGTCAAACCAACGTCTGCTTGATTCAAATAAATTTTTTGTTTGTCCTTATTTTTTTGGTTCAAATAAATATTTTGGTTCGTTTAAATAAATATCTTGATTATTATAAGTAAAGTTATTGTTTACATTGAATATATATATATATATTTCTGTTCGGTTTTGATTCCTCTAGAATCAAACCGAAGGGCCTATGACAAAGCCACCGAACACGTCCTCGGGTTGCGGATAGAGGGTCCCTGTACCAAGGGTTTCTGCTGAATATGGTTACAAAAATAAATCGGCAGTCGCGGACAATTGTTCCGGGGGTGGTCCCGAAGGAATTAACCCCCAAGCGGAGGTGTGAAAACCATGCCGAAAGCTCAATGGCACCTGGGTGAGGTGTCTAGAACGGAGACTCCGGGATACCGGGCGATCTCTCAGAGTAAGCAGCCTTATCCTTGCATGCGGGGCTCTACAAGGATAGACGAACCACTTTCCCTAGCTTCTCGTGGGAACAACAATGACAACACCAAACATAGTTGTAGTAAGTGCGGTTCAAAACAACAGAACGCGCAGGGCTCCCGA
>NC_046657.1:130320138-130345328 GCF_010883055.1 Belonocnema kinseyi | reverse complement strand
GCAAACTTTCGAACCTTGGCGGTAAAATTTCTGCCAGATGTGATGTAGTCAATCACACATTGAATGCGGGACGCGTACTGTCTTGCCCAGCCTATCTTTATGCATTGAATCCATTATCATTGGCTCCCCTAGCTCTAGATCGGCCCTGCGCGTTCTGTTGTTTTGAACCGCACTTACTACACCTATGTTTGGTGTTGTCATTGTTGTTCCCACGAGAAGCTAGGGAAAGGGGTTCGTCCATCCTTGTAGAGCCCCGCATGCAAGGATAAGGCTGCTTACTCTGAGAGGTCGCCTGGTATCCCAGAGTCACCGTTCTAGACACCTCACCCAGGTGCCATTCAGCTTTCGGCACGGTTTTCACACCTCCGCTTGGGGGTTAATTCCTTCGGGACCACCCCTGGACAATTGTCCTGCTTTTAAGTACACAGTGATAATTATAATATAAAAGAACTTGATTGATTTCATAAATCCTCGTTACTAAGAAAGGAAGTTAGTGTTAAAAAAGAGTTACTCACATCCGAAATCTTGAATTATATGCACGGTAAAAACCCTAAGCTTCAGGTAGTTCCTAAAGTAGAATAATACAACACTGAAAAGAATACAAATTTCATCAAATAAATCACATGATCAATTAATTTAGATTCTAGGTTAGTCCCTTAGGAACCGCCGGCAGCGCTTTAGCCTGCCTAGCGGCACTTTTTAGTACTGCTTTGTACTGTATTTTTTGTTTGAATCCAATGAATATTCTTATGAATTCGAATAAACAGATTTTAAACAAATGCATTGTTTAATGAAAGTCAATTTTTTATTTGAATCAAACAAACTGTACTAAACAAATTATTTGTTTCAATCAATATGGCAAATAATTTCCATTTCTTCCAAATAAATAAACTTTTTTTAATTAAAGCAAAAAATTTCTTTGACTTAATTATATGAATTCAAAAAAAAATGTGTTGTTTGATTCAAACAAACATTTTTCTGAGTTTAATTCACTTTAAACCATAGGTAGACGCTGGTCAAATCTATAACCAGCCAAAAATGGCCGATTAAGTTTGAAGCAATATTACAAAACCGTCTAAGATTACAATCAATATCCAATGTCTTTTGAAGGTCCCACTTTTTCTGCTGTTTAAAAGTTGCACCATTTACTTGTTGACTAAATTCGATTTGTCGCTGGAAATGTCTTATGGTGTTTAAGAATAGTTCACGTAGAATGCTTAAGCACACTGTCCTAATTCTCTACCTATCCACTGACCGTGAAAAATTTAATTTAGAAAAGCTCAAACGATAATAGGGTAATGTGGAGGCGCGCCATCCTACGAAATATCCATTAAATATACCACACCAAGTATTTCCACTCCAGCGATGTTGATGGTTAATCTCTTGCATCCAATGAGGATTTACCGCAGACTAATAATGCGAATTACGTCGATTTAATATTACAGTACTTTCAAACGTAGCCTCATCACTAAAGAGCAGGTCATTGCAAAAATGATTATCTTCGAATTTCCCGTAAACCTGAAGATTTAAATGGACCATTGCTAGTGCAATAATACCAGGGATGTTAGTTGAAATTTGCCGGTTTTTTTCAATAAACAAAACAGTTAATCCTCAAGGGAATCTCAAAAAAATTTTGTTCTAAGTATTGAACATTGGATTCTACACATTTTGCCCATCTTTCAGGCAAATCATAGATACCATTCCCAAAAAATTTTTTCTCTTTCGAGGCAAGCCATTCGACGAGCCATTTTTCGACTTCTTCAAAATTGGCGAAGCGCTGCTCTGCGAGTGAGTGTCCCATCGATGCGAAAAGGTGACAGTCGGACGGAGCGAGGTCTGGAGAGTACGGCGGGTGCGATAAAATTTACCAATTCAATGCTTTTAATGTGTTCTTTACCACTTTAGCGGTATGCGACGGTGCGTTGTCTTTTTGTAGAATAACTTTGTCATGTCTTCGGGCCCATTCCGGCCGTTTTTTGATCAACGCATGATTTAAATTGATATTTTGTTGTCGGTAGCAATCCGTATGCACCGTCTCACCAGGTTTGAATAATTTGAAGTACACCACACCACACTGGTCTCACACAAGTCAGAGCATTGTCTTACGGCTAAAGTAATTTGGCCTTGGAGTCGATGGACCGACCTCACCAGATGAAAGCCATGATTTTTTCCGCTTCGGGTTCTCATAATAAATCCAATTTTCTTCTCCCATGACGATACGATACAGAAAATATTTCCTTTCGAACCGCTCAAGCAGCATTTCACAAATAGTTTTTCGATTTTCCATTTGTCTATCATTCATTTGGTGTAGTACCCATTTTCAATACTTTGGTTTTTCCCATGGCTTTTAAGCTTTGGCAAATTGCTACTCGGGTCACATTTAGTGTTTGTGCGAATTGTTGTTGTGATTAGGTTGGGTCTTCATACAATAACGACGGCAATTCCTCATCTTCGAACTTTTTCGCTGCACCAGGATTGTCCACTTTTAAATTGGCGAAACCATGTCTCACATGTTCTAATCACTGGAGCATGTTCACCATAAGTTTCTACCAGCAATCGATGAGCTTCAACTGCTTTTTCCCTTTGATGAAATAACAGAAGCAACGAATGCCGCAAATGCGATTTACATGGAACGAAACTCGACATATTCATTGAGGTAAACAACTATGATGCTATTATTTTGTAAGCATGGAATCGTGTATTTTTGAAGGTTATTGTCCATAGAAAAATATGACATTGATGCCAAATCATAGAAATGTATACATACGAGTATCTCTAACGACATCTATGAGTAAAACCGGCAAACTTCAACTAACACGCCTGGTAAATCGAGAAATATTTTGATGATTTGGTTCATTTCGTCTCCGATACTTCGATAATTTCGTTAACATTCACCTAAAAGAATCAGAATGTCAACAGTTTCGTTGGAAGTATAGTCCACCATTTTGTTGAATTAATTACTTTTAAATTTGTTTGTATGAGTTTCTTTCAAAAACGGTTGTTTAAATATGAAAATTACAAAGAGATACGTGTATAATTTCTGAATGAACAAGATCATCAAAGTAATCCTCGTTTTATTGCTGTACTATCCACGTTTCATTTAAATTCCCAAATAAGTTTACGGGATATTTAAAGTTTGGGTGTTCCTAAAGCTATTGCAAGTAGATATTAACGATCTGCAGGGTCTGATCCATATCGCATAACTCTAAACCAAGCTTTTGTTGAACATCATCTTCGCACGATGAAATTTTGTTAGTGGGCAGTGTAACAAATTATTAATGACAATAATTTTTTCAATTAAGTTTTCTTCAGCGATGAGGCTACGCTTGAAAGCACTGGAGTATCAAATCGATATTATTCTTATTATTGGTCTCCGGTAAATCATCATTTGATGCTGGAGATTGACCATCAATATCGCTAGACTGTAACTGTTTGGTATTGTATCGTCAATAAATATTTAGTATATTAATATTCTGTTAATGTCAATGTCGGTAGAGATAGTTATTTACAGTTACTCCGGGACGAACGTTCAATTTTACTTGAAAACGTACACCTATTTACACGAGCGACAAAGTGGCTACAACAGAATGGCGCGGTCTCACATTACACTAATATCGTCATACATTTTCCGAACGAAATTTTCTTTTTATCAGTGGATAGGTAGAGGAGGCCACCTTTAAATGACCGCCAAGGTCGCCTGACCTTGAACCACCCGATTTTTACTTGTGGGGCTATCTAAGAGATATAGTAAACCGCACGAGACCTACTACCAGAGAAAACATGATTGGAAGAATTAGGGCAGCGTGCCTAAACAACCAAGAACCCTCCTCCTGGTGAATATCAGGTGATGCTAATGCTAGCGTTACAATGTAATGTTTCTGAATTTAGAGCTTTTAGGCATGGAGTTTGTCAGCTTGGAACTGAAAAAGTGCGACCTTCAAAGGACATTAGATATTGATTTCAAAGTCAAGGCTGTTGTCAGATTTTAACATTAAATTATTTTCTTTTTTGTATTCGGTTTTCAAATCAGAGTTTTCCGTTAGAAAACCATTCCCGCCTTTAAATGACCGTGTAAAATGATCTCTAGGTCAATATTCTTAAGGTCGTTTACACACTTGAGGTATCGTCACAACTTTCATTCGGCCGCAACTTAGATAAACCGCTACCAGTTAGTATTTACTATTCCGGTGTCAAAAATAGGTATTCCCTTAAAAAAACAGTTTCCCTTGGAAAAACCTTCAAGATCAAGTTGAAGGTCATGTATAAGGTCATCATTAAAGGTCTCCCTCCAAAGACAATAACGTTTTGTCTCTACCACATTTTCTGAATAAGTCAAATTCCGAAGTTATCCACGTGGATTAAATCAAATAGGACACCCGTATATGATATTACGCAAGGCTTGTCTCTGCAGTGGACTTCACATTCTTTGCTTAATCGAGCTAAAACTGGGTTCTTCACATTTTGCTTATCTCAGACGTGTTAAAATTATGTTTTATCTAGTTAATATTAACCATAATTTTTTTCAAATCTGATTAAACTAACACTATTTGCCTGTAATTATGTAATATTAACGTGGTATTTCTTTTAATAAACTATCCTAATGAGGTTGACGCACCCATATCAACGAAACACCGTGTTAGGGTTACTTTCTTCCCGGCTGGTCACAAATTAAATTAATGAAGGGTTAAAATTTATTCATGTTTCGAGGAATCGGCCCTAAGATAATTATTTTAGGGTTTGACCATAAATTTTTAACAGTGTATTATTTTAACAGTGATTAAAGGTGTGACGTTTGTGAATTCTGGGCAATGCGAAGATCACCCGTGGCAGCAATTCAAGAGGAAGATTCAGCCATTGTTCTCACGCAAACAACGCATCGAATCTGAGCCAGAAAAACCAAGAACCGTACCTCAGCCCGCATCAAATAAGGCATTCAAACCAGATATGACATCTTTGTTCAACGGTCCTCCTCCGCCATTTTCATCGGCAAAGGTTTAGACTGAATTTTCGGCCTTGATTCCACAAATTCTAAGTGGTAAAGAATCATAAGGAAAAATAGTTTGATTTATTGCGTTCAATAAAAATGATGTCCTTCTAGGAATTCTAAATTACATAACTCGACTATTATTTTACACTTTGCAATCAGAAGGACATGTATAAGAATATAATTCACATAATAAAACACTCAGATGGATACTATATCAATTTTTTATTGTCTTCCTTATTTATTCTTCAATAACAGTGATACTACTCAATAGCCCTCCCTTCTATAGCCCTTCCAGCAATTTACGGTGCACCGCAGGTAGGTGTAAGAGGAGCTGTGTGGCGTGCGCAGGGTCTGCGGTTGTCAATCAGGCGAGCACTCAGGCGTGACCAAACAAACGCGGAGCGGGCTATAATGATTTAGATCAAACCCACCAGCAGCCACAAAATTGGCGCTATAGAAGAGTTTCACTGTATATTAATTATTTTTTAAGAAGTAAATATGTAAACGCATTGAAGTCGACAAGCAGCGACGCACAGTGGGAGGAAATCCACTTTTTTTGTTCAAAATTTTCTACTGCCTTCAATTGTGGACGAATTTTTTATTTCTTATAATAAAGTTTATTAGATTCTAAAAAACTTGACGCTTTGAACTTTTGTCACCTCTATTTGTATATTAATAATTTTTCCACTCAAAGTTTGGAAAAACTGAAATTTTTTACGCTTTAATGCCAGATGAGGAAAACTTTATATTGACATAAATGAATGTTCAAGGACTCATAGAATACAAATAATTTGTTTACTATTTCATTTAATTATTAGAAACAAATTTACGGACAAATTGACAGTATTATTATGGACAAAATTTCTGGTGTTGCTAAAAATGCTTAATATTAATGCAGGAATGACGTTTAATTACAAAACTAATTCAAAAGCTTATAATAAACATTGTTATAAACAATGATTGGAAAAAAATAATAAAATTTGAGAATTTTTCAAATGACAATTTGTTTCAATTGCCAGAACGACTTCGGGTATTCCTTAAAATAATAAGTATCACAGGCCCACAAAAAAAAAGTTTTCTGCACGAGACCGGTGAGTAGGCTACCCTTATAAATTTTGAGCCGTTGAATCCGAATATGGCCTCGGAATTTTTCCTACATGCCTCAGCTTTCCCCTAGAATAAAAAAGTAGGGAAAAGCCTAGAGATTTTCTCGTGACACAGGCCATACAAAAAAATTTGTCTGCACGAGACAAGTAATTAGGTTACACGTATGGTTTTTCAACTGGTAAATCCAAATTTGGCTTCAGAATCTGTCCTGCACGTCTCAGTTTTCCCCTAGATGCAGACAATAGGGGAAAAACTAGGGCTATTCTGCACATTAGTTTGCTAATACCAGTATACGAAAAAGTAAACGTACTGGTGTTATATTCTTCTGCGTTGTGACTCCTTAAGATCAAATTCATACACAAAAATTCCCCAGTTTGCTTACCGTTTCCCCTATAGCTAGGATAAATCTACGGAAATTTAGTGTCTTGCGCATGATATACTGACTTATGAAGCAAAAAATAAGGAAAATGCTATTTCCTCTACAGTTTTGCGCTTTCAATATAAATTTGACCACTAAAATTTTCGAGCTTTTACTATTTTCTCCCGAGATGCGAAAAGTAGGGAAAATCCTAGGGATTTTATGGTCACACAAGGCATAAAAAAAATTTACCTACACGAAACAAGTGACTAAGCAACCCTTATGGATTTTGCGCCGCTGAATCCAAATATGGTCTCAGAACTTCTCGTACACGTCTTAGTTTTTCCCTAGATGCAGAAAATAGGAAAAAATCTAGGGATGTTCTGAAGGTTAATTTGATAGTACCAGTATATGCGAAAATAGACAGATGGATATTATATTCTTAAGTGCCGCAACTTATACAGACTTAATTTGTACACAGAAATTCTATACTGTGCCTTTTGTTTCCCCTAGCGTTGGTAATTCTAGGGAAATTGAAGTTCTTTCTCATAATATATAGATTTTTACAGGGAAAAATAATAAAAAATGCCATACCCTTTTGCAGGCTTACATGCTAAATCTAAATATAAACCCCACATTTTTCAGGTTTGTTCCATTTTCTCTCTAGATGCAAAATGTAGGGAAAAGCCTAGGGAATTTCTGGTCAGACAGGTCCACCAAAAAAAGTTGTCTGCATGGGACAAGTGACTGATTTCGCAAGCAAAAATGTGAAGGATATTATGTTTTTGTTATTTTCCCCGTGTAAATCTATATAATCTAAGAAAGCTCTTCAATTTCCCTAGCCAGGGAAAATAGAAGGCACACTTAAGAATTTCTGTGAACAAATTAAGTCTCTATAAGTCACGGCACTTAAGAATATAACATCCGTCTGTCTATTTTCGCATATACTGGTATTATCAGAATTACGTGTAAATTATCCCTAGGTTTTTCCTTATTTTCTTAGTCTAGGGGGAAACTGAGACGCGTAAGATAAATTTCAAGACCAGATTTGGATTTAGCGGCTCAAAATCCATAAGGGTAGCCAAGCCACTTGTCTCTTGTAGACACATTTTTTGTATAGCCTGTGTGACCAGAAATCCCTAAACTTGTCCCTACTTTTTGCATCTAGGGGAAAATTGAGGCGTGTAGGAAAAATCCTGAGTACGGATTTGGATTGACCGGCTTTAAATACATAATAGTAGCCTATTCACTTGTCTCGTGCAGATAAATTCTCGGTATGGCCTTATTGACCAGAAATCCAGAAACTTTTCCATACTTTTTGCATCTGGGGGGAAACTGAGACGTTTAGGGGAAATTATGAGGCTAGATTTGGATTCAGCTGTTAAAAATCCATAATGGTAGCCTAGCAGCTTCCCAGTGGGCACAAAGTTTGGCGACGTCCTTACGACATCGTTACGACATCGTTACGACATCGTTGCGACATCGTTACGACATCTTACGTCCATGTCGTTAAGGTGTCTTAACGATACCGGAAATAAGTCGCATAATCTGACGATATCTTTACGTTATCGCAAAGACACCAAAACGACATAAGCACAGGATGTCGTAAAGTTATCGTAAAGATGTCGTAACGATGTCGTAAAGACGTTGTAACGATGTCGTGAAGACGTCGCCAACTTTTGTGCCCACTGGTTTGTCTCGTGCAGACAAATTTTTTGTATGACCTGTGTGGCGAATAAATCCCTTGGTTTCCCATACTTTTTGCATCTAGGGGAAAACTGAGACGTGTAGGACAAATTCTGAGGCGATATTCGGATTCAAGGGCTTAAAATCCATAAGGGTAGCCTAGTCACTTGCCTCATGCAGACAACTTTTTTTGTGGGCCTGTGTATTTATTAATACTCGATCAAATATAACAATCAACATTTTTATAAGCAAATTAGATAAACAAATTCAAAATGTTGGCCCTTTTGCATAGAAAATAAAATTTTGTGTACTGGAAATGTTTTAAGCTGTTGGAGGAATAACTGCTAGTCCTACAAATATAAGAAAAGGTAACAATAACCATTGTTATAAATAATTGTTGTCACAAAATATTCAAATTTAAGGTTTTATTTTTGTGTGCTGTATTTGAAGATTTATTATAGTGGTCTATTCAGCAAGTTTGAGGTTGATGCACGCATTTATTTCAATGTGAACACTTGCAGCAGATAATGCTATATTGTCAAAGAGATAAGTAAAGAATATTTGTATTCCTTTTGTAGCTCAGCTAACACACTTGAGGTGATCCAGATGGAGGTATTCGTGGTCCATACCGACAAACAAGGAAAAAAGGTGATGGGAATCAAGGTAGAATTGATATATTGTGTCCTTGAAAAATTATTTAAATCGACAAAAAATTTTGTAAAAATAATTTTTTGAGCTTCGTAAGTTGCTTTGGAAGAGGGTATCATAAAATGTCTGTATGTAAATAATAGTAATCACTGACAATAATAATGGATGAATTAAGCAGTTCATTTTTCCACTTGAAATTATTATCTACCTCACTCTAATTGGGAATTTGAAAAAAGTTATAAATTTCAGAAAAAAACCAAACTTTGTTGCATCATTCACATTGAATATTATTAACAATAACAATAAATAAATTAAAAACTTTATTTTTCAACTTTAATTAATTATTCACCTTACTGAAATTGGAAATTAGACCAAAAGTTAGAAATTTGACAAAAAACGCAACTTTCTTGCTTAATTCAAATTGAATATTATTAAAAAGTTCATTTTTCAACTTTAATTAATTCTCCACGTCACACTAATTTGAAATTAGAAAAAAAGTTAAACATATTAGAAACAAAGTGACTTTTCTGCATGGTACAAATTGAATATCATTCGCAATAACAATTAATTATTTAAACAATTATTTTTTTACTTAAATTAATTATCAACATCAATCTTATTGGAAATTGATGAAAAAGTTGAAAATATTAGAAAAAGCTGCAACTTTATAGTATGATTCAAATTGATTATTATTTAGAATAAAGATAAATTATTTGAATAATTAATTTTTACACTTTAATTCTTTATCCGCCTCGCTCGAATTGAAAATAGGACAAAAAGTTGAAAATTACAAAAAACGCTTTTTTCTAGAATTATCCAAATTGAATATTATAAACAATAGTAATAAATTGTTTAAGAAATTCATGTAGGCATCTAACTTGGGTTGAAAATCACTTTTTGGTTAAAAATTATTATATTTGAAGATTCACTTCTTTATTTAAAAATTTTACTTGTTTGTTCGAAATTTGTTTTTTTTTCTTAGTTAGAAATTACATTTTTTTATTTGAAAATTCTACTAATCCACTTTTTGTTAAAAATTTGTTAAGAATGAAATATATATTTATTTCGACTTAAAATCTTAGCGACTTAAACTGCATCATATTTTATTCAATATAGTTTTTGCATTCATTTCACTTGATTATGAAATTAACATTCCTATTTTTAGAAAATTAATTTGCCGTCTTAAAAAATCATCTTTTAGCATGAAAATAATATATCTCTCTTGTTAAAACTGTAACTATTTTTAATTGCATTCTTTGGTTCCAGAATTCCTTCTTTTAACTGAAAATGTCTCTAGTTCATTGTTGGTTGAATATTGATATTTTCTGGTCGAAAATTCATGTGTTTTTTTTTTAAACTCGTCTTTTTTGGTTAAAAATTAAACCTGTTGGATGAAAATGAATTAATCTTTTTTCTGGAAAATTTATCTTTTTGGTTGAAAAATAATCTTGTTTATTCAACAATTCAACTGCTGAGTTGCAAGTTGAACTAGTTTCTTGAGAACTTATATTTTCTCAGCTTGCACCTCATTGGATAAAAATTTAACTTTTTTGTTAAATTCTCAGTTTTTGTCATTGTTAAAATTTTGTTTCATAAGATGAACATTCTATTATTTCGTCTTGCAATCTTAGAATTTAAAGTCTCTTATATTTAATTCAATATGGTACTTACATTATTTTTCCTTGAAATAATTTATTTCTTCATTATTATTTTTTGTAGTGGAAAATAATCCTCTTTTTTATCTTTTGATAGAACTTTGGACATTCTTTTCGGGTAATTTGTTTGTATGAACTTGTCATATTTCTTGAATCGCAAAATTTTTTTTATTTTTTTATTTAGAGAATGGTGACTCGTGAAAAACAGAAAAGTTACATTTGTTTTTCTCTGAACTCTCTAGAAAGCCATGGAGATTCAATAAAATTCTTTTCATCTCATATGATAAAAATCTATCAAATTAACTAAAAATCATTTGAAATCTATTGATAGTAAATTGAATTGAACTTCTTCAGTTAATTTTCTTTTTAAAAAAATCGTATAAATCTCTAGAAAATTTTAAAATCGTTGAAAGAATCCCTAGAAATTTCATCCTACTTATATTCCAACTTTTGTTTAGAAATTTCTTGAAAACTTTGGAAATCTTGCAACTTCTATTAAGTTGCTTGCAATTTTTTGAAAGTCTTGAAATTCTTTAAAATTCTTTGAAATTGTTTAATTAAATATTTCTAAAAACAACCATTTGAATGCCTAAAAATCTTAAAAATCCCTTACAATCTTTGGAGATTAAACAAAAATCCACTGAATCTGGTAAAGCTCTTTGAAATACTTTTGGGTGACTACAAATATTTAAAATTGCTAAAAATCCCTAGAAATTTAATTTAATTTCTGCTTTTTCCTTAAATCTCTTAAAATCGTTGAAATTTCTAGAAATACCTTAAAAATTGATTTTATTCCTCTTACTTTCCAAATTTGTTTAAAAGTCTTTTTAAATCTTTAAGAATCCTACAAAATTTCTTTAAATGACTGTAAATGTTAATCAAGTTAGTCAAGTATTTTCTGATTTATCCTTTTTAGTAAAAAATGTAAAAATTTTGGTAAAAATTATATATTTTTTGTTAAAATTAAAATTCATTTTCAATGACAATGAATAATTTTTGCTTATGGTTTCATTTAAATGATTCTTGCTTGAAATATTAACTATTACATTTTTCGTGCAGAATTAATCTTTTTTTATTTAAACTAGAATTCCTTTGCTGAAAGTTAATTTTTTTGTTGAAGATTTATCATTTTATTCAAAATTTTATATCTTTGTTTAGAAAATTGAATATTCAGCTGAAAGTGCATTTTTGTGCTAGAAATTAATTCTAAAACTCAAATTGGTGTGCGATTATATGTGTAAGTAGCAGTGTGCGCAAATTACATATTTTAATAATTTAAAAATTAAGATTACATAACAATAATTTTAAAAACAATTTTTTCTTCGTTGACAGTTAGTGTTCAGTTGAGGCACTAGACAATTCCTCTGATATTACCTATTCTTAGCTTAGGAAAATATATTCTTAATGTGTGTCATGAATGATTTATTTATTTGGAACATACTCATATTCTATCGTCCCCATTCATAATTGTGATCGACTTGAATCGAATAAAATTTACTTGAGCCAAAAACAATTTTTTCTCAGTGTAGCTTACCAATTTTTCTAGCCTCCTTTCAAACCAATCTGTAAAGAAAATTAAAAAAACTGTGCTTAAAAAATACCATACCAAAACTAGAGATTCAAACTTTAATTATTATAAATTTCCTAATTGATAATATTTTTGAAGTAAATAAACTATAAAATCAGAATCATAGTAATATCGTTCTATATTTTTATATTATTAACTGTAAATTCAATTTTTCTACAGTTACTTAACTGTATTGTTGTTTTTATTTTGGTTTTTTGACAAATGATGAATGAAACACTGCAAGATCTTGAAATTATTCTTATTTGGGCCAAGCCTTGATAAGTTACTGAACACTTGTACTGAAACTAGGGAATTGGAACAGTCACTATTAGCATTTTTCAAGCATTGAATTTCCTATTAAACACTTGCGCCGAGCCATGGTAACCTACTCGTCATGTTTACGGAACTAGTTATTTTTATTGAAATGCTGTTCTCTGGTAAAATGGTAAAAGAAATTTTGTCTGAATTTTTAACAGTTTAAATTTCTTTACAAACTTTTTTCTATATTTTGCATCGTTTGACTCAATAATTGAATTCTGGGTTTTTACATTCTCGTCAGTTTCATTCTCTACTTTTTGTAAAATGTTCACGTTTTGACACCCCCTTGACTTGAAAAAAGGTTTTTAAGAATGAGTCTGTCTTTATGTTTGTGTAGAATATTATTTTAGAGGCCTAATACCAGTCGTTATTTGACGTTTGTACGACAGAGGTCTCTGTATTGTACGGTTGATAAGTAGAAGAACTGCTATATAATAATCAATTTTTATTATGCGAAATAAATTGAAATCGCGAGAAAAATAAGTTCTAGAAAATAATAATAAATAATAAGAATAATAAAAATTGATTATGATATAGTAGTTCTTCTACTTATCAACCGTAAAACACAGAGACCTCTGTCGTACAAAAATCAAATAACCACTGGTATTAGGCCTCTCAAATAATATTCCATCTACTTAACCAGTCTAACCGAAACTCTGTTTCAAAACTTGAATTTATGTTTGTGTGCCTGTCTGTCTATGAGCACGATGACTTCTCAAAAAATTAATCGATTGGATCAGCCTTCGGCATACTCTTTAAGTCTTAGAAACTGAAAATTTAAGAATTTATCTCAACAAATTAAAGTTGTGCACAAACACAAAAGCTACGAAAAAAGTGAATAAACAAAAGTTACTTAGAAAAAAAGAGCTTAAACTTTTTTAAGAATCGTTTTTTAATAGGAAAAGTATTTTTTGTTTTTAATTGTCAAAAATAACAAAAAATAGAACAAAAAGTTTTTTAAACTGCACCAGATACGTAAAAAAATTAATAAACAAACGTCGTAAACCATAAAGTGATCTAAAACGTGTTTATTAATAATTTTTTATGTCACGCGTAGTTTTCATTTCATTCAAAGAAAATTTTTTGTAATTAAAATTTTTGAAAAAACGAAACAAGCTACAAAAGAGATGAAGATAACAAAATTGTGAACCCGAAAAAGATCTTGAAGTTTACTATAAATCAATTTTTAATAGGATGCATCGTTTTTGTTTTAATCGTATGGAACAACATTACAATGTTTTCAAAAAATTGTGAAAAATGACTTGGTAGGATGCGTTTTTTAGTTCGAATTGTACAAAATAACACAAAAGAATACAATAAAAATATCTCACGTATTCATATAACTATCTCGTCAAGCACGAGATACGTGATGAAAGTTATTTCGTTAAAGCCGAAGGAGCTTTCACAAAAGAAAATTCACAAACGTCAAATGACAGTTGACGAAGCATTTGACATTTAACTTTAAAAGGTCTTCGCACAGATATGGGAGAAAAACAAACATCTAGCGCGTGGCGTGAGGTAAATATATATTTGAGCGCGCAGCGCAAGATAAATATATTATCGAGCGCGAAGCGCGAGATCTAACAAGCGCGCGCTTAAATTGCGAGCCACAAGCCGAAATTCCAAGATCTGTCAAAAATGGTGATTAGAAGTTTTATAGTGCTTTTGAACTCTATAATTCTTCCTTGAGTAATTTTCCTATATTTTGCACTGTTTGTCTCAAAATTTAACTTTTCAATTCTTAAATTCTCATCATTTATGATTGAGAAAGTATTAGAATGGTCCTAAATTTGACACCAGAGTTTTTTTAAAGGATCTCGATGTTTCGAGACCCCCTAAATCCGAAAATCAAGTTTTTAAGATTGTGTCTGTCGGTCCGTCTGTAAATACGATCATGGTCGAAAGAATGAACGGATCAAATCCATTTTCGGCACACTTTTTTTTAGGTCTTAAAAGAAAGCACAAGTTCGTTAACCAGCCATTTTTGATAAAATTTCTAAAAGTGGGCGCATTTTGCAAATTTTCAAGACCACCTTCTTTTTGAATTTGAAAATTCTATATAATGGTATTTATAGTATTAAAAAGAATAAGCAATTTGTCTCAGTGACTTTTTCCGATAAAAAGAGGATTCTCAGTGACTAATTATTTAACATTTTTTTTTTAATTAACCGAAACTTAAAATTTGAAGCCAAAAACGCACGATATGGAAAATGGGCAAGAAAAGAAAAATATTTCGTTTTGAAAGCCCCACAAGGTTATTAAAACAAATTTTTGGATTTTCCTGGAAGATAAAATATTCAAATCTTGATTGCACAAAAATGGTGAAAAATCAACAATTTTATTTTGTGGTTAAACTATGTGGGATACAAAAACAGATGAATTAACAAAAATTATTATCCCAAAAAAATTTATAATTTCGATCCGAATCTCTTCTTGATAGGACACGTGCTTTTTTTTATTCATAAAAAATAAAATTGAAAATAAAAAAATGTATATAAAAAATGTGTGGAAAAACGATGAAAGTTACGAGAAAAAAAGATTCAACAAAGCCTGTTTACAAATGTCTGTCGGAAATCGAGCGCGGAGCGCGAGTGTCACGACGAGTGTACCTTCATGTAAAAGAGATCTTTTTGATAAAGTTTTATTCAAGCATTCCAAATACAAAGAACAAATATCCGAGCGTGAAGCGCGCGGTATACTTATGTCCTAGCGCAGAGCGCGAAGTTACCCATTATCGTGCGCGAAGCGCGAGATCTAGCCGTCGCGCCATGTAGGCGCGCTCAACATTACGAGCTGCTCACGCAGCGCGCGATGATATTGTGCCGCGATGCGGGCGAATTTTCTCGCATAATTTTTAATGAATAAAAGCAAAATGTCCAGTCTTATGAAAGAATGATGGGAAGAAAAAATGATAGGTTTTTTATAAATCGACAACTCTTTACCTAAATCTTTTTACGTATCTGTCGGCGTTTGGTTCAATATTAGAATTTTTCACTTCTTGATTCTCGATACATAAAACGAAAAACAGGAGTCCTATAAAAAATGGTTGAAAAAAATTGTAAATACGGTGAATCCTTGATTTAGCGAACGTGGATTTAGTTCTGCTAAGAATTAACATAGCGTGACGAAACAAGTGCGTGTCACGGCGTTATGGCGCGGCGTCGCTTGATTTCACTCAAAGCACGATGGAGAGTTCACGTCAAACAGCAGTGGATCCATCGGATTATTTCCGTGTGCTCTAATGCGCCTGTAGACCTCCTTTGGCATTGACAAAAGCGCCACCTGACACGTGAATATATAAAGCGAAGTAATATCTCAAAATTATTAGAGTAATGTTAATGAAGAAAAACAGAGAATAGAGCAGTGATTAAATATTTATTTTTCCCTTGTCTCCATATTGCAACAAAAAATTCACAATATTTTTTACAAAGCAGGGAAATCCACTTCAAAACTTCCACATGTCCCTGACTGTTAACGTCCTCTTGAACGTTTTTGATCTTTACAAATATAATTTGTATTCCCAATATTGTAGAGCACAATCTTAAAAATACCTTTAATTACAAATCATTATTTTTTTGTGCACATTTTGATGCTTTTAAATAATAATAACTTTGAATTAGACACTTGAGAGATGGTTCAGATTGGAATAAAAATATGTTTTCTTCTTGAAATGTTCCGTGTTTACAAATTATAAATTACCTTGACCAGTCTTTTCGATCTCTTTACGGAAATGAGAGAATTGGAACAGTGACAATAATCATTTAATTCTTTAAGTATTTAATCTGCCCATCATGTTTACGTAAATGCTACATAAGGTAATTGTAAAACCTTCGATTATTATCATACCCTCAAGTATTGTTTCTTGTCACTCATCGTTATTTCATAAATTTCCTTTCCGAAAAAATGTATTGTTGATAAAAGATTTTCTTAAAATTCTTTTTCGAAATGACGGAAAAAGTGACATTCGCCTTCCTAATAGATGAGTGGTCCTTTATAAAAAATTGTTGCCGCACTCGGATATTTATTGTTTGCACTCGGATTGCAGGACTACAAATTTATCAATAATATCTCTTTTAGTTCCCAGTTCTTTTGTGCATCTCGAAACTTTTATTCTTCTGCGTAAAGAAGTACACTTGACATTGGATTTAATTCCGATATCAAGCATGGCTTTCAGTGACCTTGGAATTACATCCCGACCGTTTGAACGTAAACAGACAGGGGCATGTGAATGATTTCTTTTTTATTTGCACTGAGCAAGCCTCCCTTGCTCCACGCATCAAGAAAACGCCACGACATCAATTCTCAGAACGCAGTAAATCCAGACTAATTAAATCCAACTTCCAGTGTATATTTAAAAATTAAATTCCTTAAAGCTCTGTAAGCATCGTTACATTCGCACTTCATGCTCGATTTTCGAAAGAAATGTTTAAATGTATATTTTTTTTCTGAGTCATGGTGCAATGAAAAGCTGCAATTTTTCCGTCTTTATTTCCTATCTCGTGGTATTATGATGAAAATCGGAATTTTTTTTTCATGTAGCATTTTTGATTGATAGAAACAAAAACTCCTAGAAGTCTTCAGTTAGATTCACTGCGCATCTTACGTCGTTTGGCGTAATTTTAAAATGTTCTATTTTTTAGTAACAATTTAAATGAATCAATCAAGAACAATGAACTCTATCATTGAATGATTCAAAGAAAATTGTTGGGAATTTTTGTAAGCAGAAATCCCTTTAAAAATGTATACGTGGTCGGCTAAATCATATTCTTCCTCTCAATAGCACTCGGTCTTTTTATTTCTCCCACATTTGTGCATAATCGTCTTGTCCAAAAATTTATTTTTTTAATTTAAATTTTATTTTTTTTCAAATATAACGAAAACTACGTTCCTATAAAAAAGTGATCAATTAGAAATCAGCAGATCTCTTTTGGGTGCATCAATTTGATAAAATTATCTTTTATCGTATCTTCCATAGTTTGCAGGCAAAATAGAACTTTTTTTAAGATCAATGTTTGAACTTTCGATTATTCACAAAAAATCAAAATGTTTTTATGATCACCTTTTTAATTTTGAAAATTCTATAACTGTTAGTATTCCTTGTATCGAAAAAAGTTATAATGAAAAATTGTTCACGTTTCCGAGTACTACGAATAACCACGATAAGAAATTTTAGATTTTGAAAAAAGTGGTCTGAATAATGTTCAGATATTGTGAACATTATGTTTCATGATAACTTCAATAATTGTCCCTCATTTGGTACTACTTTTTATTCTTGACTACCTTCAAAATTCTCTTATATCACTAAATTTATATCATTAACTTTCATGATATGCATTGATATGGAAACAAATGTCTTTTTATTGTCTTTTTTTCCTAATTAAAAAAATGACCATGTTATAAAACAAAACAATTTTATTATTTAATATTTTATTTTACCTTGGGAGATTTTTCCAGAAACTCAACTTGTTTATTTTCAATTTTATTTTTCACAAAACAAAACTTAACTATAAAAATTATCTAAAGATAACTTATAACAAATTCGTAGAGGTCTTTGATGAGCGTTTTTCGTGTATTATTTTTTTATCCTACTTTGTGCTCTTTTCCAAAAATTTACTTTTTTATTTTTAACGTTTTTTTACTATTAAAAAACAAAGCGGCTTATGGTAAAGTAGTTAGGAATACACTTTTTTGTTTTTTGTATGAGGAACTTTCGTCGTGTTATTTTTTTTAGTAGCTTTTCGCGTCAACAGCTTTTGTCTCTCTGTTTTCTTTTTCTTAGTTTGTTTCATTTGTATAAAAAAATGTATTTCTTATTTATAATATTGGTTTTCACGTATAAAAAAACTATGCACTTCATCAATTAGTTAGTAATAATAAATTTGTAGATCAGTTTCGTGCCCCACTTTTTTTCTATTTCTAATTTTTTCGTTTCTTGTACGGTTTAACCGCAATATGGAAGTTTCTATTTTTCATTATTTCTTTGGTACTTATAACCAGAACTGTTGGTTAAGAAAATTAGAATTTTCGATATTTGAATAAAACTGAAAAAATTATAATAATCTTCTAGGGCTTTCAAAAAGCAATGTATTTCTTTACTCGACTTTTTTACATATCGTATCTTGTTTGGATTCAAATTTTTCTTATGAATTTGAATGTTTATCCATAATAGCTGGCTGTCGAACTTGACCTTCAGTTTCCGACACTAAAAGTATAGCAAAGGCCTATCGTTAATTTAAAAACCAATATAATATTTTGGCATTCTCATGATTGATGATTGGAAAAGTAGCAAAATTATCCGAAATTCGAAACCACAGTTTTTCAACGGATCTCCACCCTTAGAGACCCCATAAAGCCGAAATTCAAGTTTAGGCGATGGCGTCTGTTGGCCTGTCTGTAAGTTTTTCCGTGAATACGACAACTCTAAAAGAATGAACGGATGATTAAATCGAGGTTTATTGAACTTTTTTTATTTCTAAAAGAAAAAACCAGGTCGTTAACCGGCCATCTTTGATAAAAATTTAAAAAGTTAGAGCATTTAAAAATTTTTTGAGTCCCTTTTATAATGTTTGAAATTGTTATGCCCGGATTTTCGTCGTGCCCAAAAAGACAAACAATTTGTCCTACAAGATCGTTCCAACTTTTTTTAATTTGCTTGAAAAATCAAAAGTTCAAATTTTGGGGTCAAATTTTGCAGGGTATGCAGAAAATGAACAGACAAAAAATGTTATCCCAAAAAATATCTAGAAATTTGTCAATAATGACTTCTTAATAGAAAGCGTAATTTTTGTTTTATTCGTGAAAAATAACATTGAAAATAAAAAAAAATCGGGAACGACAGAAGATAAAAAAAAGTCAGGAAAAAAATGGTGTATCTGAAACAAATCAATAAATATTTTATAAATCGCTTTGTGATAGGACACGTAGTTTTGGATTTAATAAAAAAAAATTAAAAATAAAAATGAAAAATTTGTGGGAAAACAACAATAGGTATGAAAAAATATATAGATAATAGTTGTTTACTTAAAATGGAGATAAAAGCTTGTTGTGGTTTATTACATTCTCGTCATTTATTATTAAGAAGGTATTACCATTGTCTAAAATTTGACACCACAACATTCCAATTTCAAACTAAACGACACAAAATAGAAAAAAATAGAAATTATAGCTTTTGAAAAATTCTACAAAATTTCTTCTAAACATTTTACAATAGGAGTCATCATTTTGGTTTTATTTATGAAAAGTACTATGCAGAAAATCGAAATTCAAATTTTAAATTAAACCGCGTGAGATAAAGAAAAACGTATCAAAAAAGAATTAGAGCTTTAAAAAAGTCCTACGAAACTTATTTAAACCAATTTTTGTTAGGGCTTGTCGTTTTGGTGCTATTAATTGAAAATACTATAAAAAAGTTAAAATTTCAAGTTTTGAGCTAATATGGACGTAAAATATGGGATAAAGTTTTGGAGACATTTCAGCGTTTGAAAATTTCTTTAAGATTTTGTTGTGCCCGTTTTTTACAAAATTCCAATATTACGACATAAGACGCCAAAATACGTGGGAAATTTTAAAGAAGACTTGTAGGATATTTTTCTGTACCCATAAAAAAGAATATAGAATAAAAAATCCTATTTTTCGGATAACAAAGCAAGATAGGAAAAAATGGCTGAAAACGGGATAGTAGTTTTTTTATTTATTTCAAGCTGGTTCTGAAAATACACACTTATTAATTCTTATCAAAAATTGAGCGCGTAGCGCAAATGTAACGATGAAAATGTGCTTCTCAAAGCCTACAGAGCTTTGAGCAACTTAATCTTTAACTATACTTAATTACTTAGAAAAATCATAAAATGACGACGCAAATAAATACTGGAATCTAACAGACTTCTTTTTGATCAAGTTTAATTCAAGAATTCCGAGGGTGAAGAAAAAATATGCGAGAGCGAAACGCAATACTTAAATATGTCCGAACGCGGAATGCAAGGTGACCTATTATCGACCTTGCGAGCCGCGCGCACGGCGTGCGATGATAATGTGCCCGCGCAACAGCAGATTTTTATTGTTAATTCGGGATTGCTCCTAAAATATTATGTGTTTTCGAATGATAAATTACCTTGACCAATTTTGTCGACCTCTTTACGGAGACAAGAAAATTGAAACACTTGCTTCCCCACGTATTCAATGTGTTCATCGTGTTCACGAAAATAAAAGATAGTCTTGAAGTTTCTTTTTTGAAATGACGGGAAAAGCCACATTCGCTTTTTTAATAGGTGAGTAATAATCTGTAACAAAATCTTGTAACGTTCGATATTGTCTTACCTCACGCTTCGCGCTCGGATATTTATTTTTGAAACTAGGAATGTTTAAATTAAACTTGAGCAGAAACAACTCTTTTAGATTCTAGTTCTTTTGTGAATCTGAGAATTCTTTTTTTTGTGTAAAAAAGTTCACTTGAACTTGGATTTAATTTCGATTTTGGGCATGCATCGCATTGACCTTGAAACTAAATCCCGACCCTTTGAATGTGAACAGACAATGGCGCTTGATGCAACTAACTCACTATTCTGTAGTAAAATGCTGCAATCCTTTATGCTCACTTGCTTCCCTATCATGCCATATTGTCATAAAAATTGGTTTTTAGCGCCTTAATTTCGCGCGTGGATAAAAAAAACTATTCATCGCAGGAGCACAGAATTAAAAAGGATATGCTGTGCTTTATTTACCTTCACTACAGAATAAATGGATTTTAAAAGTTAATGTGTCAGTTCCAAGATCTAAGCTGTCAAATTGGACAATGCAGTCTTTGCAAAGGGTAAACGGCGTCCAGTGTAGAGCCTTGGAAATTGATTCTGGAATTAAAAGTGTTAAGCATCTTTTATTTCTGATTCCTCTACAGAATTATTTGTTTTTTATTATGAAAATTTTCTGTTTTGCAATTTTCACAACGCATTTTGCAACATTTTCTAATTTTCTTGTAAATTTTAATTATAAAAAGTAATACATTTTTTTATTAATTTCATTAGTCATTCTATCAAGAATTTAATGCACTTTAGTTTGATATAAATTAGTTTTAAATCCGGTAAGCTATTTTCAAGCCATCGTTTACGATAGTTCGAAAAACGTGGTTTGGAGAGAAAAGGTTTAAATTTGTCGTACACAAGTGCTTGCAGCTCAGTATCGCGTTTGCGTAGTTTGGTAAAATGTAGCATCCACGTTTTAGAGCGACTAATCTCCGCAAGTTTAGGCTTGCCATTTCACCATTATGACATTTTTTGTAGACTTTGCTCGACTGTTAAGCTATTTCTTACATTGAACACTCCTTTCTCTTTAAATCTATTTCGCGTAATTGTTATGTCTCCTCTTTTGTCTTTCTCTTTCTCGTCACCCTAATTTCACCCTTCTTCCTGACTTCAGTACTCGGAGTCTCAAGACTATGACACTGACCTAGGTAAATGTGTCTTTTTTTATTTTTACAGCCATGGCAGTTTTATATTTGGCCACCATTGTCCAAGCGCCCGTGAGTTTTACTTGATTTAAGAAAATGTTTGTACTTTTGTTTAATTAAAGAAACATTTGTTGAGCATATGTTAAAGATAGAATTTATTTGATTTAAATCAAATTTCTTTAATTTGAATAATAGTTTCTTTAAATCCAAGACATATTTTGTTCAAATTGATCAGATATTTGAATGGCTATATATAAAAAAAAGAATGTGTTTAAGCCGAATGATTTTTTTCTTTTCAAAAATCATATTTCTTGAAGCAAAAAGAATTCTCTTAGAACAAAAATATATATTATTCGGCGGATTCAGCACGACATTTCTGTAATTCGAATACTTTTTTTCTATGTGATTTATAATACATGATGCATTTGTTCTTCACATTTAGATGCCGCCCATCAACGAAGTAAAATTTCCAACAAAATGGCAGGTCAGCTACTCCTTACAATCTTAATTTACATTTAAATTATAAATTAATTCTGATACAAAAATAATGGTGAACTGTTGTGTTCCCACCCTATAAAATTAATTGTGTAGTCCAAACGGGGTACCTGGGTACCCATACACGGATTTATAACTAAAAGCCGACTGTGACTTACAATAGTCCTGGGTATAAGATGCATATTGATTTATCAATTGTTAGCGAAAATCTTTCAATAAAAATCAAACAATAATATTATATACAATGACCTTTGTAATATAAAGTCCCGTGAAATCCGTAAACCGCCAGAGCGTATACTTGTAAATTCCGAGAAGGTCAGGTTGCGTTGAGACTAATAGTTTTTTTTGTAGCAAACCAAATATTATTATTATTTATATTGGCTATATTTAATAAATTAACAATTAAAAATCCATAATATTTGTTACAATTTATTTCTTAATACTTAGTTTCTCATTTTTCCTATGCGGGTACAATTACTGGGGATCTAGAAAGATTAAAAATTTTTTTTAGAACAAAAGTTATTTTACAACATGTACGCAGATGGGTACCTAAGTACCCAGTTGCACACACTGGGGTTTAAATGAATGAAATTGTGAAAAATGACGAAATAAAATGGAAAAATATACGGAAAGTTTTTTGAGATGCTTAAATATTGTAAGGCAAGTTAAATGCATTAGGAATTACAAGGAAATAAATTAATTCTGTCGAACTTGGATAAGAAGTTTCTTCAGAAATGTTTACGTCCTACAGGCCTGGAATTCAGCCGAACGTCAGATCACAAAGCCTGGCCCAAATCCAAGTTCGACTATATACGCAAAGCTCTTTCCAGATATTTGTCTTTGATAGGAGCGGTTGAGCGCGTTTTGTTAAAATTCACTTATGGTTTCTATAAATTAAAATTATTTTTCCAATTATGAAAATCTATTAACTTTCACAAATAGCACCTCTTCTAATTCAAATTATGTTTCCTGCAGAGATTTAAGGACAAAACTTCTTGCACCTTTAACTGCCCCGTAAGTAGACTTAATTCTATACGGCTTTTTTATGCTGGAAAACGATTGTTTTCTTGATATATAAATTCTGACTGCGGATTTAAATACTTGAAAGACATTATAAAGAGCTATTAATTTGAAATGTTTGTAAAAATTGAAAAAGATTCCAAGAAATTTTGTATCAATTCAAGTAATTTAAACAGATTTTAAAGCTTTTTCAATATTTTAGGATAAGTAATTATCTACACTTCTATTAGATATACAACGATTTTAAATGATATATGAAGTTTTAGTATATTGTTGAAAAGTACACAGGATTGTATAAAGTTTATAATAATTTCAATCATTGTTAAGTTTTTTGAAAGCTTTCATTGTATTTTAATAAATTTCAAAGAATTTTGGGAAATATTACCATATATTTCGTAGAGGTCCTAATATTTGAAGAGATTTGGAATGTTTTTGGATCACTTGATAACATGATTAAAAAATTTGAAATATATTAGGTTATTTTTAAAAAATGACAAAGAAAATTTTAATAGATTTCATTAATTTAATAGGATTTTAAAGGATTTCAAGTATTTAAGCATATTAAATAAGATTCCCAAGCATTTTTAAGATCATTAAAAAGTTACAAGTGATATAAAATACGTCAAATCATTAAAAATATTTCAGTAAATTTTAGGCGATATCCAGACATTTTTTATTTATTTGAATAGTTGGAAGAGATTTTAAAGACGAAAATCTCTCTAAAGGATTTTACGATTTAAATAGATTTCAAAGAATTAATTCACGAGAATTGAGGCATTTCGTAGATTTTCAAAGATTTAAAGAGTTTTTCGAGAAAAAGATTTGCACCTTATTAAGAACTTGCCTTGAATTCTTATGAATTTATCCTGAATTCTTTTTAATTATTTGGAATTCTTCCAAATTCACTTAATTTGAATTTTTCTCTATTTTTTGTATCAATTAATCGCTTTTTTGTTAGAAATTATTGGGTTTGAAACATTTAGACAAATTCCAAATTATTTTTTTAATGTTCGCTGAATTTCTGAAAGAATTATAAATCGATTTTCTCAAAAACCCCAGGCTGGAATTTTTTTAACTTGTAGTTTTAGAATGAAGAAATCCTGTCAGTTTGATGCGAAAATACGATTATTATTTACATTATTTGGGAATTAATAATTGTTTGACACGTTTTGATAAAACCCTGGAGCATGAGATCAATTTTTCGAAAATCTAAAATTTCTCCATGTTAATCAAATGGGATTTCGAAGTATCAGCTGGAACGTATTAATTTTTGTATTTGGAAAAATAAAAAATTACCGATTTATTTCCTTAAAAAAGTCACTTACACCCCCCCCCTCCCACTCTTAATTGTCGGGGTTCCTATAACCCACTTAATTGCGCCCGAAATGCACTCAAAGGCGCCACCGATAAAGAATTTTACGCCACAAAACTGTAGGATTTACGCTAGGGAAGTGTCACCCTACCCCCTCCACCCACCCATTTGAAAAATCAAAGATTATATCACATGACCTTGAAATCTTAAAATGCGTTAATATGCGCTTTTAAGATTAATGAGCAAAGATATCACATTTGAGGGGGGGGGGGGGCATTATAACGTAGGTGCTAAAACTTCAACAGTGATGTGCAATATAAAGTTGCGAAGATGGATGCGAATATGGCTAAAAAAAATTTCTTTAAGGCGCATATGAGCGCATTTAAAGATCTTCAAGGTCATGGGATATAAACTTTGATTTTCTAAATATACGGAGGTAGCGTGACGCCAGACCCTCGAATTTTGATCGCCGATAACTCGGTTATCGATGAGCTGCAAACATTTTACTTTATGGTGCATACAGGCGCATTTGAAGATCCTCAAGGTCATGTGATTTAAAATTTGATTTTTTATATAGGCAGATAGCATGAAGCTA
>NC_046657.1:130286604-130320107 GCF_010883055.1 Belonocnema kinseyi | reverse complement strand
CCCCATGACACCTGATATAACCACTACAGTATTTTTGCGCAAAATTTTGTATTGGTGGCGCATTTGATGTCATTTGGGGCACAATTCTAGTGAGGCATGTGTGTAACTAATTGTGGAAAGTGGCAAAACTGATGTTTCGTAAACTGCAACGGAACTTTTTTTCTGAAAGGAAAAGTAAAATTAAAAAATCTAGGCCTAGAACTGTCTTTAAAGTTGTACTTCGTGCATTAAAATCAGTTCATTCTTGTGCCTTGAATGAAAAATAAATAAAAACTGGTCAAACTCGCCTTTTTTAAACACGTAATTATTTATGAAATAATGCCCTGCTAATCAGGGAAGTGGTAGCAGTCATTTGGATTTCGCCCCGGATTCGTATTTTTTCCAGTATATTTAAATTTCCAGCAATTGCGAATCAGCTAATAAATTCCGAATTTAGTTACCACTTTGTTGTTTTAAAGGGAAGTTTGAATAGTGTTGAAAAATGTACACAGAAATGTCTACAAACAAAAATTCACAAAAATTTTTGTTCTCTTATCAACATTTTTTTAAAATCTTGAAATCAAAATTTCAGTCAAAAACAGGCGATAGGGCTATTAAACGATCCTGAAAAAAATAAATTTGGTGCATTTCGGAATCTGCAAAAGTAACTTTTCCACATTGATAGAATTTGTTAAAACAAAATTATTTTTCTTCGCTCTACCCCAATTCGCATTACATTTCAGGTTTTAAATTTGACAAATGAATTTTTTCCACAGCGCCGTCCTTCGCGTAAAGTTTGTGTTCTCAAGAGTGGTAAATACGTGACTTACCGTAAATCACAATTTGATTGCTACAGACGAAGATGTCCTTATCGTGAGTAGTGTTTAAAAAAAGTTTTTTATCTTTTGATGGATAGCTATTTAAATATCTGAGAATCCTCTTTTACGAATTTTTCACTTTTTAAAATCTTAAATTAGAAAGTCGTCAATCTCAAATGCTTTTTTTTTAAATTATTTAACTCTAAAGTATTTGATACGAAAAATTTCATTTTGGAAAATTTATTTACATTCTATAAATATAAGATCTACTCGGGCTGGGAAGTTCATACGTTTTATTACAAATGGAAATCTCTGATAACTTTCTAAAATAAAAAAAAAGTGCTACAATGTCGTAATGAGGTAAAAACTTTTGAATCTGGTATATTATACAAATGCTTCCATGATTAGGAAAAATATGAAAAGTTTTCAAGTAAAGTTTTTGTTATCGAATGCTATTTAAAAATTAATATTTAAAAAATTTAATTTTTGTTTGAATAATAATCTTAAAAATGTACAATTGGAGCAAGCCATAATTTCTTCAGACCTTAGAAAAATCTCTTTTTAGATTTACACTTATTCAAAAAAGGTATTGCACACAGAAGTTAATTTTTTTAAGAAATGTAACTACTAAAAAAATGTTTTATGTTGTATACCAGTTTTGAGTTTAAAAGGTTATTAGGGATTTTTAGCTGTAATGAAACGTTTCAACTGTTCAACACTAGCCTTTTTTTATTTCGATTCTCGGTGCCTCCGATTAAAATTTTTAGAAACACGTTCCTTATTGTAAATATTGATTGTGAAGATTCAACAAAAAATTTTTAACTATGATTTAATAGGTTATCAACACGCAAGGGAAGTATCTACTAGAAAATGCAAGTCTCTAGGAGCACAATTCGCGATAGCAGACAATGAAGAAAGAATGAAGAGGAATAACAAGGTATTGAA
This sequence comes from Belonocnema kinseyi, assembly GCF_010883055.1. NCBI lineage: Eukaryota > Metazoa > Arthropoda > Insecta > Hymenoptera > Cynipidae > Belonocnema > Belonocnema kinseyi. The sequence continues at coordinate 130,318,365 of NC_046657.1, read as the reverse complement.
ACGGTATCAGTAGTACTGAGTAATTCCAAAAGTTCACCAGCGACTGCTAGTATTCGCGATAAAAAGTCCTAATTCTCTAATGTCCTGCAGGAAAAATGTCTTTTTGAAAAATAATATATGGATCTAATATAGTAGATCACCAGCTGAATTGATTTGAAGTTTTTGAAGCGTAAAAGACGTACAGTATAAAATTAAACAATCACATTCAGTAAAATTGATGATAAAAGATGATAAAACACTTAATTATTGGAAAACTTCGAGTTAGTGACTGGTTTTTCAAACTAAACTTATTTATAAATTGCTTAAAATATATCAGTGAAATAATTATATCCTCACAAAAATGTTGCAATATTAAATTTAAAAAAAAATTTAACAGAAATTTTGAACAAAAAGTAGAAAATTGATACGTAAACTTATAACTTTTAAATTAAATAATTACCTTCCATCAACGAGAATTAAAACATTTTAAAAAGTTAACAGTTCTTCATGTTGTGAATAATTGTGAAAATATATTTATTTCTCGCAAATTTATTAAAAGCTTGGAAGTTTCCATATTTTTATTTTTAAATTCTGCCAAAAATCTTGAATTTTTAAGATAATCGAGAACTCGGTCGTCTGCTTTGGATGAATCTAATTGAATATTCTTTAATTATTTGATATTACATGTCTTTCACGAGTAGAAACCTGCATATAAATAAAGCTAGAGACCAAAATTATTAAACTAACACACTCGAACTCCAAAGGTACGAGAAGCCTTGAAACAGGAAAATTCAAAGATACGAGTGTGAAAGGGCACTACTGCGCCGCTTAGATTTCGGGGATGTGTGTGAACGCACACAGACCTACTGCGCGCACGCGCCCATCGAATTCAAGGCATTGCGTGTCCGCCTGCGCCTGATTCTTAAATAGGGCGGGGTAGATGGAACAAAATTCCGCTCGCTCCATTGGAGTTGGGACGCTCGTCTCTTTGGAGTTCGTATCTTTGTAGTTCGATTACATCATATTTTTTTCCATAAACATTTTTGCTGCAAGAAACGTAGTCTATTCTCCAATATGTCACAATTGTCCATCTTCCTGGCGCCACCTCAGTGTTATATTATAAACTAGAATTCATGTATTTTAAGTATCGTTAATCAGAAGGCCCTTTGTGTGTACAAAATAAAGTTGACTTCCATTTTTTCAATGGGCCCATAAGACGTCTTTTCTTTCAGATTGTGACTGCAGAGTATTAATTGTTCGAATTATTTATTATTATTTTTGTTTGTCATTGAGTTTATAAGAGGAACTGAAAAAATAAATTAGTTATACATTAAATAAATTAGTTATTAATTGATTATTATATCCAAGTAGCAGATAGGAAAGTGCAAATTAAAAAAATATACATGTAGAATACAAATTATTCGAATGATTTAATGAAAATAATTCATTTAATGATTTTTGTGTTATTGAAGGGTTAATTATTATTCTTATTTCAAAATAAAAAAATGTTTTTGATGTTTTGAAATAATTACCTGAATTCAATCTCCAAAATTATAGGTCAAAATGTTTTAAGTTTTTATGGAATTATTTTTAAAGATTATTAATACTCCAAACGTTCATCAAAATATAGGGTCAACATCATTTTGATGTTTCAAAGAAAATAATTTATTACTGCTTTTTATATTATCAACTGATTAAATAACTATTGCCTGATTGGTTTATCTTAACTGAATATAAATTGATTTCAATTCAGTCACATAAATTGATTATTGGCATTAAAGTTATGTAATTAAATGTTGGCTATTATTTTTTTATACAATTAACTTTTTGTTCAAAATCTCTCCATTACAATCATTTTTGCTGATGTTTGTAATGTTGGAAAATGAGTATCTGAATTCAAGTTTTAATATAATATGTATATGCATTTTAATGAAAACAATTAATGAAGAAGTTTTCGATTCGTTACTCAATAATTAATTATTAATCGATTCTGCTAAAATTTATAGTCCTTATAATTAGTTTAAAGCTTATAATTAATTCAATTCGAACAAAGACAAATTACATTGAAAAAGTATATAAAGTGAAAATAATTTGAATGTTTCAATGAAAATGATTTTTAAGCTTTAAATTATTGGAATTGTTAATGAAAATAATGATTTAATGCTTTTTTGTTTGGAGATGATTAAATATTTATTAAATTTTTTTGTTAAAACTTAGACTTTCTGAAATTATTTTAAAAGCAATAAAAATATTCAGAATTCATGGTTCTAATTAAAAAAACGTACATAAAATTAAAAATGATTTGATTCTTTCAATGGAAATTATTGCTTGAGGCTTTTTATGTTATGAACTATTTGATTAATTTTTAACAGATTAATTTTGACCACAATATTGAATTATACAAAGATTCTATTTAAGATGTTTTCAATTAAGTAACATAAATTGATTGTATACTTTCAGATTATGTAATTCCATATTAGCTAAATTCAATTTTCAAAATTATAAGAAATTAAGTTCAATTAAAAAAAATTAAGGTTAAAATAGTAGAAAGCCATTTTTTAAGGTCTAAATTAAAATAATAGTTTAATGCTTTTTACGTTATAAATACTTATAAGCTAATTTTTTTTCGTAATATTAAATTACATAAGAATTGAAAACTTAAATTTATTATTTACTTCAAGTTTATGAAATTCATTATTAGCCATAATTAGTATAATAAAAGTTTGTGAATGTTTGAAATACCTTTCTTCCAGTTACATTATTTTTACATAGTTTAAAAGTATTAGTTTCAAATGTTATACATAACTCAGATTTTCTGAAAAATATAGAATAAAAAGTATTCGGATGATTACTGACAATAATTCTTCAGTTACTTTTTTGTTATAAACTGATTAATTTTGTTACAATATTTAACAACATAAGGACTTAATTTTAATTTTTCTCTATTCAGCAATAAGAATGAATTATTTATTTTAAGGTTTTCAAGCTTTCTAATAAAAATATATGTTTAATGATTTTTATTGCATTAACTGAGTATCGGGTCCGAATGTTATTAAAAAAATTATAGATAGTTTAAAACCTTGTTCTTTTACCATTAACATTTACTTGAACATTCCATTTATTTTCATATGGAAAGCTAAGAATCGGGTCGCAATTTGATTTTTCAGAATTTAGGTTTTAATTTTTTACCAACTATTTTTTTATTAACTCGGGTAATAAATATATATTATTCCAATGAAAATTTAGTGAAATTTCAATTTAGCATCTAATCTAAATTAGATTCAAAAACTTTATCGAGACGTACAGATATGCGTTTAGACCATCCTATTCTTGCACTAATCCAAGACCTTTTCTCATGAATCTGAAAGTCTACAAGCAATAGCACATCTTGAATTCAAAAATCAAACATTTTATTAAATAATAAATAGTATTTTTTTTAATCGTCCGTCACAACTCTCTTCAAAATGTAATAAGCTTTTACTGCAATAATACGTCAACATCTGATAAACATTGAAAACTTAAAATCGAGGATACTATTTATGATTTTTAACAATGCAAAGTTTTTTAAAAAGTTCCTACAAAACAAAGCTTCGAAACATTAAGTGTTCATGCATAAAAAATAAAGTTCATTAGCAGGACCTTCTTTAAATGCATCATTGTATTCAAATTCAAAATCATATTATACGTTACATATCTTGTGCCAGACATTATACAGGGTGGATACGCTGGGGCTTACATACATGGCGAGTTGAATGCTACCCGAATTGCATAACAGCAGGGCAGAAGCCATTATACAGGGGTATTTTCATATTTCGCGCCTTTAATGTTTCATTCGGATTGGCCATTCTGTCAAGTCTGTGCATCTCTGGATCAAGTTTGTAATAGTTTCCATGGTTGCGTTCGAAACTTCAAACGGATACAAGTGTCAAAACAATATAGGTTATGTTATATAGTAATTACAAAGGATAACAGTGTTTAATTAATAATGAAGTGAGACATGTGAACTGAGAAGTAAACGTAATTTTTTTTCTTTGCTAATACCATTATAGAATAGCTGCTCAATGACAAATACTATAAAATAGTAATAATATTCTGCCCTCCCAGTGGGTGAAGAGTGAATGGTGTTTAGCGCTTATTTTTACTGCATAAAAAAAGGTATGTTATGAATAGACAGGATATGTTTTAAATAAAGTGAATGAAATATATTATGCGTAAACTTTAAATTGACATTGCCTATATTTACTGACAGCGACTAGGGCAAACAGGTAAATCTGAACATAACCGCTTGAAGTTTCGAACGCAACCCTGGAAACTCTCATAAACTGCATCCGAAGATGCACGGACTTGGCCGAATGGCCGATCCGAATGCAACTTTAAAGGCGCGAAATATGAAAATACCCCTGTGTAATGGCTTCTCCCCTGCTATTGTGCAATTCGGGTAGCATTCAACTGGCCATGTATGTAAGCCCCAGCGTGTCCAGTCTGTATATCAATCCTTTTTAATTTATGAATCAAATTTAATGATTTCTACATCTTCCAGACTAATGGCAAAAATTTATTTATTTAAAAATCGTAACGATTACGTTTCGGAAATACAGCTGTTTTCTTTCATCAGATCTGTATAACAAAGCATATTAGAAATATAAAAACTGAGCAATATAATAAATCGAATGAAAAACATTAAAATAATATACCTCAAAACAGTTTAAAAAATAGATTCCCTGTGACTTCCTAAATCTGTAAGTTCCATGACCTAAGTAAAAAAGTAAAAAATAGAAAAATAAGGTTAGGTTCAAATACGTCAATAGTGTACAAAACGAAGTGAAATCATAAATGTTAATACAAAAAAAGTAAGAAATTTGATTCCATACCTGTAAATGGATCTTGACATTTTTAAATTATACGGTGAAATTAGTCGATTTTGTGGTAAAAAATAAATTGGCTTAGCGAAGACTGAGCGGAATATCCCGCCTTCATCTTAGGAACTATGAGAACTGACACATAATGAATTACAATGCAATCACATAGGGGAACGTTAATTAGGTGTCAGAAGGTTCAACAACAGGGACGATATCCATAGTGTTATTCTGTACAAACTATTTTTCTGAATGATATATTTGTTTTAATTTAAAATTAATGTTATTACGGGGGTGGGGTGAAAGGTTTCCGGTCTGACCTAGAGATGGCGCCAGAAGGTCTAATTTTTAGCTTGTATTCCACAGTACTATACCTTACTGACTTGCATATCAATTTTCAAGTCGATTGCTCTAATAGTATAGATTTGAAAGTCTACTAAACAATACACGTCCATTTTTTATGAAAAAATGGAAAAATCGGAGAAGTGTGAAGTAATTAAATACTTCTATTTAAAAGGCCTCACACCAATTAAAATTAAAGAAGAACTCGATTCCACACTGAAAGACCCTTTCCATCATATTCGACGGTTAAACAGTAGGTTTCTGAATTTATGAAAGGTCGCACAAGCATTTCTGACGAACGACATCCAGGACGCCCCGTTGAGGTCGCAACTCCCGAATTGATCGAGAAAATGTATAAAATGGTGATAGAAGACCGCAGATTGAAGGTAAGTGAGATAGCTAAGGCTACTAGGATGTCAACTGAGCGTGCACGCAAAATTTTACATGAACATGTGGGCATGGAGAAGCAATGTGCGAGGTGGGTGTCGCGTTTGCTAACAGTCGATCAAAAATTGACCAAGAAAAGTGTTTCGTTACGATGGCTACAATCAACGAATTAAAGTTGGAATAGTCTCCCCATTCACCATCTTTACCAGATTTAGCGCCCAGCGACTATCATCTGTTCCCTAACCTTAAAAAATGGCTCAGAGGTGAAAATTTTCAGGGCAACAAGGAAGCCATCGATGCTGTAAATGAGTATTTTCATGGACTTGACGAATCGGTCTATGAAAATAGCATCACTGCTTTAGAGCACCGTTATGAGAAATGTATTAATCTTGAGGGAGATTATGTTGAAGAATGAAGTAAAAAAGACATAAAAAAATGTGTTTTTCCTAATCAGGCCAGAAATTTTTCACCCCACCTTCGTAATTTTTTAGATGAATTTAGAGAAATTCTATTTAGTTATTAATTATAATTTAAATCTGTAAATATATTCATGCAATTTTTGCCTTTTTTCAGTGAAACCCATTTTAGTAAAATTTAGGTTATATCGATTAGGTTCAATATGCAAAATTTCCGCCTCATTTAATTTTATAGAACTGGAGTAAATTCTGTGTTCTTGCGTTAAGTGTTGAATTATAGCCTAATATTATTTTTCATATAATCTGATTGTGATGTTATCCTTGATCCAATTGATTGTTTTCTTGTTTTATATGGTAAATTGTAGTCTGTTGTGATGCTTCTGATTCTAAATCTTGCATGACAATTTCTGATAGGATATCCGAAATTGGTGAACCCATAGGAATACCATATGTTTGTTGGTAAAAGTTATTGTCGATTTAAAAAAAGGTGTTATTCATGACTAAAGAAATGCCATCCTTCAATTAGTCGAAATTTGCCCAATATCTTCGCTAAGTAATATGTATTGTAGCTCAACCTATGGAAGATACAACTGGTCTGGGAGGACAGTTTTGCGTATGTATTTTAGGGAGTCCATATAATCTAGCAATTTTAATATTTACCGTAAGTAAAACTGCGTTTTTTGTGCTAGAGTATAAGAAGCCACTTGTCCTCCAACCACCCACCATTTTGAAGCTGTCAATCAACAAAAATGTTAAGGGGTTATAGTAAATTTTTTTCTATGTTACAGAGTCATTAAACAAGATCTTCATTTTATTAGTGTAATCTTGGCGACACATAACCAGGGTTATACTTAATTTATCAGGTTTTATTGTTAGAATGTTTTCCTTCTTTTTACTCATAAAACTATTGGTTGTGTTTATTTTATTTGCAATGACTCTGTCAATACTTGAGATTTGTTGAAGTTTCTTTAAATAACTGGAAGCTAATGATAAGTCTTTTTCTCTAAGTTCATCTTTATATTCATCAGGAATCTTATCTGGGTTTGATTCTAGATCTTTCAGAACTTCAAAAACGTGGTTTGGTCTGTTGGAACTAAATTTGGTACTGAAGATTTGATCTAACCTCAAAATTTTAGTTACTTGTTCTTGAATGTTTATGTTTGAGATATTTACAAACAATGGATCGTTGTTGTTTACTTCAACATCAATGAACAAAAATCGACTTCATAGGTTTGGATATTTTCATAAATGTATTTTAAAACTTAAAAAACAAAAAAAAATTTACATAATTTTTTTATCAACATTGTATAGCTGTTTTTCGCGGTCAATAAAAAGTCCTCTGTTTTATCGCGGGCATGATTGCAAGTGACTGGAACGTCTGAAACCAAAAAATCAAACGGTATTCGAAATAGCATATGTTTATCTAGGGAATAGAACTACGATAATTCATTTCGGGTAAAAATGTACAAAATGATGGAACTTAGGATTTTGTTTTTCAAAAATCTAATTTTTTCAGTTAAAAATCTAGATGAAAATTAAAGAAGATCTGCCAGGTCCATAAAAAATCCCTTCTGACTCTTTAAGCAGATAGTCACATAGTAAGCCGTGGGCGTCGAATTGTGGCGAAGTTATTATAAATAGCTGACAAAACAACCGTGTAACTGCGCGTCAAGCCCATGCGGTACGCGCTCTCGGCTCCGTCTGACGCGTCTACCGTGCATCGACTAGAACTCTAAGAAAGAGTATTTCAAATTTTGACTTAAAATTTTCAGGGAATATTCTTAAAGAGTTATAGGTTCGAAAAAGATAATAAAAAAATCGATTTTTCGACCCCGAGAATGAGGGGAGTACCCTTAAGAAAGTAAGCTGGTATTATTAATATTAATTTCGTTCTCATTTTTCCCACGCGGTTACTTATAAATTTCAAATGATTGTGAAAATCTTCAATTTCTATTTTTCTAATTTGGTGTTGTAAGTCTATTAAAACTGAATCTAATTTTATCTTACAAGAAGTGCTTCGAAGTTGTAGCTTACGTATGTGTATCGTAACATTTAAGATGTGATGTGAAAGGAGCTCTTTCCTTCTGCATTCAAAGAGGAAATTTAAAAAAAAAATCTTTTACTTTGAAAAAATATAATGACTCGGTTATATACTTTGCATTTAACATATAAACACATACATATATTTAAAACCTTTTTTTGAGATTACTTAAATTTCTCATCAGCATCAAACTTGCTCACTGAAATATCTGCTTGCAACTGAATTCTTGTAATTCGCTGAATAAAATCTAGCAAATAAACATTTACTCTTATGAAAAATTTCGATAAGATTTCTAATAATGCAATGCCCACGGTTTCTTGCGTTCTTAGTTTAAAACTTGATAAAAAGAGATATTTCGGGTTTCACTCGTGTAAAAAAACTACGAATTGTTTGCCGACGTTTCGTGAACATTGCAGTTCACATCTTCAGGGCTGTCCTGAAACTGAGGAATCAGGTCATGATGTTCTTAGGTATACTTTCTACGATGCCTGTGATTGGCCAGAGCGCCCCACCGTGGAGACTGGTCGAACTTGATTGGCCAATCAAGTCTTTTTTTCGACCTTATCGTACGAACTTATCGTACATTCCAAATAAATAACGAAAAAATAAAGGGAGCGTTTAATCTACTGACTAAACCATTATAGCATATAACAATGTAGCAAAAGTAGCTACGAATGAATTAGATTTAGGCATTTTGTTGTTGTTCAAAAGTAATTTATAACCTACTTACTGGTTTGATGCAGGATCGCATTGTATCCTATTGATTATGCGAGTGGCATTATCTCTAAGACAGACAAATAAAGGCAAATTTATAGTCATTAACGAAACTTCCAGTTTTTCAAATCGACAATACCCTCAAGAATTTAGTGAATTGATTTAGTTATAGTTGAACTGACTGTACTTATTAGAGAAGGTCGTTTAAAAAAATTTTTCCGCAGGAAATCGCTGCGTATGGTTACCTTATCAAATGTTCAAACTATTGCTGCATATTTGTCTGAAAGGTTAATAATGTTTAACTGGTGGTTCAGCACTTTCCTGTAGTAAAAAGTTCCACGTTTGAATTTCCTCAGGATCTTTCGGTACTTTTGAATTCGAAATGAAAATTTCTTCACTATTCTCGAGAGGACTATTTCGGTTTTGAAGAAACTCCCGTGTAGTTTGCGCAGTATTCTTTAGTCCTGCTAAATTAGAAACTGGATTATTGTTCAAGCTATCCTGTTGAACTTATGATTCCAGAGTTTTATCAGCGTGAAATTGTTGCGTTGGATGCAAAGAAGTTTTCACTGTTGATCTAGTCCAGCCTGCTTCAATCTAAACTTCAGTATATTTCTGATTTTTATTCTAGATTCGTAGCGATATTTTCACTGCAATCTTCCCACTGCGAATTTGTAAATACCAAGAAAAATTCCACTATTTAGAAAGGTGCAATTAATTTGTAAAATTGTATGGGACGAAAACCATTTCGAGTCAAGATGCGATAGAATGCCGGAACCTGTATTTTCAGAACTATAGTAGGCCTAATGGTCTGATCTCAGATAAATCTACCACCTTTATTTCAGCCGATTTCGGTGACTTCTTGTCTGAGAAACACGTTAAACACCTTCTTATCGTGACGGGTTTTCCTCAGGCAAACTACCAGGTGGAGAGAATTTGACAGAACGATGGCTTTCATGTTAGCCAAACTAACCGACGATAAATCTGGTTTGCAATGGTTAAAAACCTTGAAAAGCGTGAAGTACTCCATTAACAATACTGTAAACCGATCTACAAAGTCGACTCCAAGCCGTTCGTTATTCGGAGTTGATCAACGTTGCGATTCGATTGACGGTATCTAAGAATTTTTTTAAAAACCAATTTCCAGAAAATCCTTGCAATTTATATTTATAGAGACGAACAGTACGACAAAACACCAAGAAGGTTCAAATCTATGATAAAGAATATTGTGACAAGAAAAAAATTAAAGCACGTGCATATTCCGAGGGGGCGACTTAATTTTAATTCGTAATTTTAATTGTACCCCTAGCGTTTCTAAGAAACTTGATCCTGAATTTAAGGGACATCAACAGGTCATGCGAAAGCTGCAATTCAGTTCACAGGATTTAGAACTATTTCTGTATGATAAAAACGATTATTTTTCTAAATAATAAAATTATAAATATTTTAAAGTTTACACGCTAAATATTGTCAGGTATTTTAAGAGGTGTTTTATGTATTTTAGCTTACCCTAAAAAGTATTTTTTATCTGACTGCTCAAATCAAAATACCTTATGTACAGTAGCTGAGCGAGCACCTATCGCCGCACCTATCTGTTTCTTAATTGTTAGAGTAGATACTCTGTTCACCGAAAGAATAACTCGACCACAGAATAACCTACAAACGCTCATCTTTATGTATTTAGCCGAAGACACTTTTAAGGAAAGAGTTGTCTGGACAAAAGTGTCTTATATTAGATCAGGCACTCAATTTTTGTATGACGTTCAGGGAGCGTGCGTGTCAAGTTTTTAAGAAAGGCTTCCATAGTTTCGCACAATGAACGTTATTAAAGGACGCATACAAATAATAATATATTTAATAACCAGGATACATCAAAGAAAAGTTTAATTTATTTCAAAGAAACTGTTTTCGAGGCCTAATTTCATTTACAATACACGCTTTATTCAAGTTATATTTAGCACTTCTTTTAAATTTATGCAGTGAATTGATGTAAGGCTACAGAATACTTTAAAAATTATGCAGCGGTTTCATGTTAGCGTACCGTCTAGCTAACAACGAGTTTCTAAACCATGCCGTGGCTTGATGCTAGCTTATATTATCGCTACCAACCAGTTTCAAGACAACAAAGGGTTTAACTTGTAATATATGTAGTTCCTTTTAAAGATTTTAAGCTATGCTAGTGTTTACCGGAGCTGATCTTCTTTATGTTACACCTTGAAACAAGCCCACTTTTGGTTTCAATTCACGACTTTTTTTGCCTGCCTTGTATACGATAGTGATTTGCGCTATAATTGCAAAATAATATTTGCCATCAAACATTGCTCAAAGTTAATAATCGTGAAAGCACTAATGTATAATGAGAATTCATACTACTCCACATATTAGAAATTTTCTTGCGCTGTTGCTCAGATAAACTGTGCCGTATGGCTATTTCTTTAAGGGTGCGCAGCACTTTCTTCTATCCGTGTAGAAGTTACTTCTGTTTTAAATAATAAAACGCGCTGCTGATGACATTTTTGTGTATTGAAATTTACTTTGGAGCTAAATTTCGCTTTGGAGATAGATTCCATAACTCAGTGTGATGTTAAACGTTAATGACCGCTTATGCTACTCAGCTCTTTATTTGGTATTTATCAAAATTTCCAATAACTTTAGTATTCATCGAAACAGTGAGAAGTGAAACTGAATATATTGTCCTGTATCCGTTGAAGAAAGTGGAATATTTAATAAATTTATACTGTTTTGTTCTATATTTATTTATGTGAAAAATCAAAATTTTAGTTTTAATTATTTTCTTCTGAACAAAATATTTATAAATCATAAAATGAAGGCAACTTTTTCAGTATTGACCCATACTTATTTATTTGTTTCTTAATTATTTCAATTTTCATGGAATTTAAAGTTAGTCTTATTACTGAATAAAAATATATACATTCCAGTGGGAAACGAGTCAGGCAGCCCTCATTGCTTACGTTTCTGTCCCCCAAAATTAGTCCAAGGCCATTTGAAGGCAACCCCCGAATCCTCACGGAAAGCGAGAGTTTGGTGTATGTCAATTATAAAGACTACATCATAAATTCCAAATTCATACATTTCATTGGTAGGAATTCTTAAACTATTATTCCGAGCAGTTTTCGTGAAATAATGTTTCAGCAATAATAAATGAAATTTAGTGTTGCAACCAAACAACTACAGGCTCATTTTAATTAAAATCTAAAATATGCAGCTAATTGTTAGTACAATATATCGCGCTGCAAATATCAAATGTGATGTTTTTAAATCCAAATCCTAAAATTATGATATAAAATATTTTTTGCGACAACTTAACATACCACTTGTAGGAATTGCTAAACTATTATTCCAAGCACGTTTCTTGACACAATAGTTCGGTAATGATAATTGAAAGTTGGTGTTGCAACAAAATAATGGCAGGCTCATTAGAGATAAAATATCGAGCAATTGTTAGTACAATACATAGCACTGAAAAATTTCAAAGGAGATTTGTAAAAAGCATCCGCAAAAATTTATCCATATCTATTCTCGAGGTTTCATTTCACCCTTGGAAGAAATTGAAAATCACGTGAAGTACTATATTTGGGTTTAAGTGTCCAAAGTAGCGAGTCTCTGCCAAAGGTCAGTTTTGTTCGCGTGTAATGTGTCAATTTTGTTCCACGAACATTGTTCAGACTGGTGGTGCGGGGGGGTGGGGTGCACCTGTTTTATATCTCCCATGAGGAGCCTTTGCCACGCCGATAATCCATCTATGGAGTCAGATTTCTATTGTATACTTAAAATTATGTGGTCGCCGAGTGCGACATTGGTTTTGATTGGATCACATTCCTCCTGTGACTCCCACGGAAGCGTTTGCGAGGGGTAGATTTGAACAAGGAAGGAAAGAACGTCTCCGGTGTCTCGAAAGCGGAAAGTAAGAGAGTAGCCGACCCTGGTTCTTCTGGAATGAAACCTACTCTCGGAGTACTATGAGGGGCCTCTGTAGGCGAGCTAATGATGGCACGCGCACTCAGGCCGGAAGACTGGACCTCCGCGCGTGTGCCAGGTCCAGGATGTTCGGCTATGTCGGCCCGTCCGGCCTTGCTGGGTTCCTCTCTGGGTATTAAACGGGACTTCATAAATTACTTTCGTGCGGGGAGAGCTGCTGATGGAGCGGCTAGGCACGCCTAAAGATGTGTCGTTTCGCCGGATTAAATTGACAAGCGAGAAGACGTACCTGTGTTCTTCAATGAAAACAGGTACCCACAGAATTAAGGGGTTCAACCGACTGGAGAAAGGCCGTCTTGTCCAAAGGTCCCGGGTACCGTATATCCCTCTACAGATCTCCGGGAGGTTCCAACCCCCTGGTACTTGTAAACCGGGAACGCCCAGATCATATGGGGGCCAGCTACTCTAGACAAGGCGACGCAATACACCTCTCTCTCTCTCTCTTCTGGCGGAAGCTCGGCTTTCGCAGTCTGCCTTGTCCAACGGAGCCTAATCCGGCGATTAGGGCAAGATACTTAGCCTTCCCTTGTCATCAAAGGGTTTAGGTCTGAGCGTAACCCGTGCACGCTGCGAACTCCACTACTGTACAGCCGGATCTGGTTGTTCCCTCGCACCGATGTGTCGGCGTGAGGATTCAGCCCGCTTCTAATGTCTTTCAATAATGACGCGACAGCCTTTCGGCCGACGTCACTACGATAGGAGATTTAACTAAACGAAAGGACAGCAACCTTGCGGCCGGTATTCCGCTCATCTAGAGAAGGCACCGAATTCTCCGGAATGGCACAAACAGGCTAGGCCTGGCACCACGAACAAAACAGTTAAATTTTCAAATCGCAAATGATAGATTTTTAGAAGAAAGGTAATATTTTACTAAAAAATTTAATTTGTATAAAAATAGATTAATTGTTAAGGAAATAGTTTAGTTTAAATCAAAGATATGAATTTTTAACAAAAAAGTGGGCATTTGGTTATACCATTTTTTAAATAAAATTGATCAAAAATGTCGGATGGTAATTTTTTATTATTAATCACCATTGCAGATATAATTTCAGGAAAATTAAGAGAAAAAACGATTTCTTTCTGCCTCTAAATGTCCACACTAGACATTTGTTTATATAATTTTTTTTTTAATTTAATAAAAATATCAGATGACAAAGTTTCATGATCAAGTATTATTTTTTCGATGAAAACAAGTAGTTTTAACGCAAAAATTTACTTTGCAAACAAATAATCCATAGTGTAGACTATTCGTATATTTTATTTGTTTATAAAAATGTACTTAGCAATTTAATAATTTTTTTTGCTTTCAACTACTCCCGTGCATCAACTCTGGCAATGCTGATCAAACAAACAAAAATTTCACGAAGAAAAAAAAAGAAAGATGAGACTTTTTCTTCACTCTTTGTATTGACATTAAAGCTTAAAAGGAAAAATTCAAAAATTATACGACATAAATTATAATAAATTACCCCCCAAGGTTACATTTTTCTTCTTTAATATAAAATTATACCTTCTTTTTCAATTTTTGATCCTGGGATATGAAAAATTTTTACTTTAATACTGATACTGTGGATGTTTTTCAAATTTTCTGAGGTCAATATATCATGAAGTAATAAATATTTTCCAAAAACGCAATTTTTTGTTTGGCTTTTCATGACAAATAAGTTGGTTAATTTAATTTCCCTTATAAGAATTTCACAAATTTTAAACCTATTGATTAAACTGCTTAACTAATAATATCTGTAAATAAAGTTACTCAATAAAACCTAAAATTAGTAAAAGCTTGTTATTTCGATATTTTGGAAGCCTGAAAATACTTAACTTTGGAAAAATGTAGAATTTAATTAGTTGTTTAGTGATTCATTTAATTTTTCTGAGAAAAGAAAATTAATCAAATATTTCAAAATCCAAATTTAGCGATATCGAGTGATTATTATAATTGCAATATCAGGATTGCTATAAAATCGTTAATTCTCTGACTTTCTGACTTTTCCTTGACCAATTTTTTATGTTCCCTGTCCATTCTAAATGTTTCTTTCCAAAATGAAAACAACCTCATATCCAGGATATCAACAAAGTTAATTTAAACAAAGTCTAGGTTTCTAAATATATATATATATATGGTAATACTAAGAAAGAATGAGTTCGTTAAGCTATTTATACGCTATTTATAGTACTCAGACAGTACAACCATGTATCCTAAAGACTTTTTTTAAATAAGAATAAAATTATCAGTTATAGGATTTTCAAAATAAGATAATTCTATTTTTCGGTCAAACTATAAAAGATACAAAAAAAATTAATTCAATAAAATTTCACGCCCTGAAAAGATCTACAAATTTGTCATTGATCACTTTTTGATAGGACGCACACTTTTTGTTTTTAGTCGTAAAAACCAACATTAAAAATAAAGAAATTTAAGTTTTGGTCAAACTACACACGCTATACAAAAAATAAATAGACAAATGTTGCTCTTGCAAACAACAGCAAAAACTCGTTTCAATTTGTGAAGTATAATTTTGTATAGGACTCGTAGTTTTTGTGACAATCTTAAACAATAACATTCCAAATTAAAAAAAAATTAAATTTTTTGTAAAAAAAGGACACAATGTACGAATAAAATTAACAGATAAAAGTTGCGCTCCCGAAAAAGATCTATAAAGTTGTTATTAATCATTTTTTGATAGGACGAGTAGATTTTCTTTCAATCGTAAAAAATAAGATTAAAACTTTCAAAAAATAAATGTTTGCAAAAAAGACACAAGAGACGAACAAGATTAAAAGGCAAAATTGTTTTGACCAACTATATTTAAAAGTTTGTTATAAACTGTGGTTATAAAAACATATCATAATTTAAAAAATTAACTTTTTAGAAAACGGATATAAGATATAATAACATTTTATTTAACAAAACTTTACGCCTAAATTACATCCACAGTGAACATTATCAAATTTAGTTTATGGAGAAACTATCCAAGTTGCAATATAATGTTTAATGATAATTTTTATTTTAATAGAATGCGCATTTATTTAATGATAAAAATAAGAGAATTAAAATACTTTTGTTCCAACACTAATGCATATTATGAAAGGTAATAATATACATTTATTAAAACGATATGCATTTTTCAGGGTGGCTGAGAGTAAAATTTAATAAAATAAGGAACAAATATTTAAATCATCATTAAAAATAAGATTTTTACTTTATTTTGCAATACCTGAATAAGCAGTCATAGACCAATGTACATAAATAAATATAATATACATTTGATATAATCAAGTTCAACGTAATGTAGAAAAGTTCGCATTTTTAATTAAATCAAGTGCGGAGCATGAGATACGTGATGCTAATATGTTTGTTAAAGCTGAAGGAGCTTTAACCATAGAGAATTCGCAATCACCAAATGGCAGTTGTCAATGCCCCCTAGATGCGCTCAAACTTACGAGCGAAGCGAGCTGCGCGCGATGAAGAGGTGTCCGCGCAGCGGAAACTCATTTTTTTATATCTTTAAATGTTTTAATTCTCATTTATAAAAATTAATGATTTGATTTGAATAAGTTTCCTTCCCCATGCTCTGTTTTTTCCCGAAATTTCTACTTAAGTTAAAAGAAATATCTTACTTTCCTAAGCGGGGTCAGTAAAATGTTTACTGGTTGAATCAGCATCTTAAATTATCGTTAGCTAAACAGCAATTTTTTTACTTTAACTGGGTGAACCAGTAAGTAACTCAACTAAAACAGCGTTACTGAATATACTAGTGACGCCCAATGATAGAATCAACCATACAATTTAATTGTACTAAATAATATAATACATCTGTTTTGTACAAAAAACTTGAAATTAATGAAGCAGATCACCTAGTTCATCATATTGATATAAAATTTTGCTTATAATACACTTTTCTTGAAAGAAATTGAAAAATTATCACTTTTCAACCAGAATATTAGAAATTTCTAGTATTTTTAAGTGTCACTAGCCCTCCCTTTGTACGTCTTTCTGTATCATGCTCCACCTTGATTTGTCCAATTACTGCATTCGCCATTAGATACTTCATATGCATCTGCAAGAACTATTAGAATAAAATTAAGATTTTCTGTTAAAACTTTAGAATAAATGTTTTAAAAGTTTATTACCGACGCATTGAGAAAAGAAATAAGAGAATCGCTATTCAAAGGCTTTCTGAAAATCTTAGGCCGAGTATTTTTAACAAAGATGCATCCAATTTGGTTAAGAAATACACCTAGAAAATTTGTAACGCAGACTTTATATTTATAGGATGTAAATAAAATTTAAAAATTGGAATATTTTGCATTAAATATTTTGAAGTTAAAGAATGTTACACCAGACATTTTTAAGGTTGACAAATTTTTAATTTTGCATATTTAAAACTGAAAAATCCCTAAAAGAATTATTTCGAGATATTTAAAGATGTAATCATCCAAAGATAAGAAAATGTTTTTAACTCTACTCACCATGAGGACATCTACTCCTGTAGCAGTACAATAATGCGGTTTTGAAAGTCACGTATGTAGCTGGTTTGAATATACAAATTGGGATAAAAAAATTGTTCTGTAAACAAAATTAATTTAATGTGAAATTTGATATCTTAAATGTGACTATCGTTAAAACAATTGTTTCCCAACATAAAACAGATCATGTAAAATAATGTTTACTTACGCCGCAATTAACATAGCACGACGTTCTGTCCTTAAATCTCTCCAGAAAAGATCACTTCAATTAAAAAAAGTGATATTTGTCAAAGTTAATATAGTTTCATAATTAGAAAAAAATTTTCAATTTACGAAAACAAAAAGTGATTTTTGATTTTGTAACATGAAGCATGCTCGACTAGTTCTATCAGACAAAATATATGGAAAGTGCATTGCATGTATTATTTTCTTGCATTTGATGATGTATTCGACTTGCCTCACCATCTTTTGGCACTTCCAAGAACTTTCCGTATATTTTTCGACTTTATTACGTCATCTTTTTCGATTTCAGTCATTTTAATAATTAATTTTTTATAATAATGAATTCGAAATTGATATACATCCTAATGTATAGAAGGAAAGAGTTTCGAAACTAAATATAAGAACCGCGGCTAAAAATTTTCGTTCTCACATCGGTCAACTATTCAAGTTTTCTAACTCTCACCTTAATGAGCTTGCTTTTGTCACCCTATTGTCCATAGGTACCTGAGTGCCAAAAACCCAATAGGGTTTAGCTATTAGTTTGGTGTACGTGACTAGCCACCATGGACAGGCATGGAAAATTCCATGGGTTGAGCGTAACGCTCGCTTTGAGTATACAGAGGGTCTCTATCTCTACCTTGCTTTTTCTCGTGTGTATCCTAATATTATTTTAAAGGGGTGCCAAAAATTGCTACTTTAGTAGGGCAATATTACTACAGTTGTAGGATAATTAATTTTGAAGTGTTGTAATCAGTCTCGATTAAATATTAGAATCAGCTCATAACACAATTAGATTATACTGTTTATTGATAGCATTGCAAATAATTCTGATAGAATTTAAACGCAGAAGAAACGGAGAGCAAACTCGAAAAATGCGTGAAAGGTGAAGTACCCGCGTGCAATGATGCGATTAACACGCGGGTCCCCAAAAACAGCATGGTGGGACAAACTTGCGAATCGGCATCCCCTCTCCACTCCAATCTGACGGAGTGGGGACATTGCGGAGAGCCTTATCACGCGCACCAGGCCTTTGGGCATAAGGATGCGCGTTTCAGCCACACCCGGCACGAGGACCACATCTCACTAATGTGCCCCAAAAAATCAACTGATCCAGTGCAGTGTACAAATTGCAATGGTGCACATCATGCGAACTACTCTATGTGCAACAAATACGTTCTGCATTTACAAAGAATAGAATCGAGGATAACCAACTCTATGCTTGATAGGCTTCTCAGCAGATTGGTACCACCCCTAAGAACACAATCCAATTTTCCACCATTGAGGCCTGCAGCAAGACCAAAGGTGCTTACGACCCCTCGACCAGTCAAGCACACGTGGAGTACAATGACAGAGATACTTACTACACATAGAGCTGCCAAGCATAAGTATAAAGACTATGGAGAAAATGGACATGACTAGCGCTTTGCAACGGACTTCTCGGACCTTACGACTGAGCTCAATGAGCTGAATAATATTTGTGACATGGGTAAGATGCTGAGAATTGTTAGAAACTTACAATCCAAGTTATTAACATGCAAAAATGATTTAGATAGTCTTATTGTACTGAATGATCTCATAAATAATGACAGGAGTGAGACCAGTTAGTGAGGACATTAAAATGGCACATTGGAATGCCAACGGACTTAGAAATATTTTATCAGAACTCCAAGACTTTATGAAAAATCATAATATCGATATCATGCTACTCAATAAAACGAAATTAAATCCAAAATCTAAAATTTATATACCAGGATATAATATCATTCGTAATACTGTGATTGTATCACGTATAAACCTCCCCAATCTAAATTAATCACTGTTGATCTCGATGTAATCTTTAAATGCAGTCAAAAGGTCTTTTTGTTTTGACATTTGAACGCCAAAATTATAGATTGGAGGTGCAGTAGGGGTAATATAAATTAAAAAAATTTGCAACAGTATGCGATCAAAAATATGTATTTAATTTTAGCGCCTCTTAATTTCACGCTGTATCCATATAATAATGCTTTGCCAAGCGTAGTGGGCATTGGCCTATCCAAAAACGTTGTTTGTCATATCGATTTAAATGTCATTTACGACCCCTCTTCAGATCATAATCCTGTGTTAATTAACCTAAACTTTCAAATATCTTCCAAAAACCAAAATGTATATATTTAAACTATAATAAAGCCAACTGGCCAAAACAAAGATCGAGTAGTAATAATAATATAGTTATAAATTCTAATCTGCAATCTGCTAAGGATATAGATACGAGTGTTGACTCGCTGATCTGTGCCAGCTTTACGTAGTATTGATCAAAGAACTAGTAGTGACGCGATCCGTAAAATTAAAAATCAACTAGCAAATAAAATAAATAGAGAAATTTGAACATTTGAAAACACAAACTAAGTAGGCAAGTTATCAAACCTTAAAGTAAATTAAAATAGTCTTTGGAAAATGCCAAATTACCTCACAAAGAAAAAGTCAAAGCTCATCCCTACACTTTACGGGAAAAATGGCTTGGCAGTTTCAGATACTGACAAAGCCAATGTCTTAGCTGAGCGTTATGAGATGGTTCATCATCTTACAGAGGACATGGGGGATTATGGCAACGAGCAGTTAGTCAATACAAAGTATAGGGAGTTATTATTCGAATCAACAGTTAAGCATAAAGTAAATCTAGTCAAACCTAGCGAGATTAAAAGGGCAATCATGAGGGCGGGTTCGAAAAAGTCCCAAGGAGCAGACGGTATTCAAAATATTATTTTGAAGAACTTCCCAAAAAGGCATTTGTCCAATTTACATATATTTTTAATGCTTGCTTAATTCTATCATGCTTTCCGGCGTCATGGAAAATTGATAATATATTACCCATTCACAAACTAGGAAAAGATAAACTTTTTTCAGTTAGCTATCTTCCAATTAGCTTAATTCCCACGTTAGGAAAACTTTTTGAAATTACCAGATACAATCGAATTAAAATTTTCGAATCCATTAAAAAGATTCTGATTCTGGATAAATTTGGTTTCAAACCACAAAGAAATACTGTCCAGCAATTAATAAAACTTACAAATTTCATTAGTGCCAACTTCAATAGAAATATTTCCACAGAAATGCTATTGCTGAATTTAGAAAAAGCCTTTGATACTGTCCGGCATTGGAGCTTAATCTTTAAATTAGACAAATATAAACTACCAAAATACTTAATTAAAATAATCTAGAACTATCTCATAGATAGAAAATGCATGGTCTCAGTAAATGAAGAAAAATCTGAAGTACAAAAAATTGTAGTAAGAGTACCACAAGGCTCTATACTCGGCCCAGTCCTCTTTTTATTCTACATTAATGATGTTCCAAGACTGATAGGTATTCTACTCTCACTTTTTGTGGATGATACTGCGGCTTATACATCGTCGTTGACCAAAGACTGAACAATTCATTCATAGAGCATGAAACTGAAGTTAAATATCTCGGTCTTAATCTCTACTTTACGCTGAATTATCAAATGCAAATTGAAGAAATTAAAAAGAAAGTTTACAAGATGATAGGTATTCTTTTCTGTCTAATTGGTAGAAAAAAGTAAAGTAAGCATAAAAAATAAAACAATACTGTATAACCTAATCATAAAATTTGTGATGCTGTATCTAGCTCCAGTTTGGAGTAATACCAGCGATATAAATATTCTTGTAATGCAGAGATTGTAGAATAAGTGCCTTCGAATGATAACTAATGCCAATCTCAGGGATTGAAATATTGATATCCATAAAAAACGTAATATTCCACTTATTGAACAAGAAATTTATGAGCGTACGAAAAAATTCTATAATACTCAGATCGATGGCATTCCTGAACTGTAAGAGGCAAAAATCCTTACTAGGAAGGAAACTCCATTTAAAATGAAGTACAAAATGCCTTACCACATATTGTTAGACAAATAAATTCCTTCTCTCAGTACCTTTAGTTCTAAATTGTATTTCTATGTTATCTAGTTTTAGGTCAAAGAAACTTAAATCTCATGGCTTTTGTTAACTTTTTAACCCAAACGCATAATTAATTTCTAGTGAAAACTGTTACAATCTATACAGTAAAGATAGCTCACTCTCCAGCAAGTCTCTGCTCTCTCGTATGCCTAAGGAGAACTGATAATAAATATTCACATAAAAGAAACAACGGATTCTTTGACTTTAACTTGGACCATTATTATAAAATAAAATCTGCTATTTTCAAAGCAATTTTAATGTAGCTCTCTTATCATATGGAAGAAATCTCTAAGGTTCGATTCAGCTAAGCCTCATCTCATCGACGGCCACCAGGAGATACCCCGTCCCTACATCGAAGGCCGCCAGTAGGTGCCCCGACCCTTTATCAACGGCCACCGATAGGAGCCCCGTTTTTTCTTCAACATCAATCAGTAGATGCCCCATCCAGAGGAGTCTACACTCAACTCACAAGTAGAGCTATGAGCTCCTCATTTGAGTAAAAACGCTTACCGGTGAGCCATCTCTTCAGGTTAGGGAACAAGTAACAGTCGCTGGGGGCCAGGTCTGGTGAATACGGTGGCTGAGGAACAAATTCGAATCCAGGTTTCATCCATGGTTATGAATCGGCGCAAAAACTCGGTCGGCTTACGCGAAAATAATGCCAAATTCTGCTGGGAAGTTGTCACACGAATTCGTTTTTGGTTCACTGTGAGCAAACGCGGCACCCATCACGCGCAGAGCTTTTTCATTCCCAAAACTGAATGCACGATATTACCCACATGTTCCAATGATATGCCTACAGCATTAGTTACCTCTCTCAATTTCACTTTGGGATCATTCAACATCATATCATGGATTTTTTCGACATTTTATGGTGTAGTGACCTCTTTTGGGCGCCCACATCGTTCAGCATCAACTGTGCTCGTACGGCCACAACGAAACTCCATAAAACACTTATGAATCGTTCCAGTCGACGGTGCAGAGTCCGGGTAATACTTATCCAGCTTGGCCTTGGTCTCGGATATGGTTTTCTTGCGAAGATAGTAGTGTTTGATCACAACTCGAAACTCAGATTTTTCCATATTAAAAAAAACTCGGAGTTTAGTCGCTTCTTAGTGCCGTAACTTGTAAGTGCGTAAACATAAATGGCTGAAGTTTTGACAGACGTCATTTGAAGGATCAAGATCGAAGAAAATGGTTCACATTAGTGAATACTAATGCCATCTCTCAGAATTTTCAGGTACTTATCAGACTGCCTAGTAAGACCGGTTCCGCTCTTATCGGTATATCCTAAAATAAAACTATGTTCTGTGCCAGCTCGCTAGATGGCGCTGGGGCAAAATGGCAGACTAGGGAAACTTACTTTTTGAACACCCCTCGTAATACAATTTAATTTATTTCTAATCTGAGAAATAACTGAATTGTAGTTAGGGCTTTACTACACCGGTTAATACAGAATAAGAATGTCGCTCAGGCGCTATTCTGAGTGAGAGACATTATCAGTTGTGATGAATTTCTTTTGCACCTGCCACAGTTTTAATGGTGCCGTGCGATGCATTGGTTGACTTTCAGATGCACATATATAAAACATAATTTATGGGTAAAAATACAAATAATGGGGACAACACTAGGGTATGGTCAATACCCTATGTAAAGAATAGAACGTTATATAATCCATTCATCTGGTAGTTTTATCCGGTAACTTCTGGAAAAGTCATTTTTTTCTCTTATGTACTTCATTTGGTGTTGCATAAAAAGGGGTCAGGTTCCGTAAACAGGATTTCATCCCGGAACACGGACATTTTTCTGGCAAAAGGTGGAAAATATCAGATTCTATTGTATTAGTGCTTTCATGTGCATTCAAGAGGTAAAAGTATTCTTACAAAAATTAAAGTAGGCGAAGTAGGTAATAAAGTAGCTGTTCAAATATTATGATGCAATGTTTTCTTCTAAGAAATTTGCTTTTTTTGACTACAGTCGTCAGAATAGTAAATATGTTATAATAATAATAATAATTAGGTGATTTCTCATAAGCAAAGGATCCTGCCAGAGCTTTCATTAATTCATATCATCCATGGGTATTTTGAGGATGATTGAATTAAGCAATTAACCATAAAGAATCTATTGCCGAAACAGTCACTGGAGAAGGAATACAATTTTTCTTCATTTACATTTTCGATTTAAATGCTTCCAAGACCTAGTGAGTTAGTTTTTCGGTAATATATCCGCGTATTATAACCACCCCTAACAAGCTCCATAATAAAAGCGTTTAAACGTGTTTTACATTTTAGAATCGGTGCGAATGACGAACGTACAGTGCAAGGAGTGATAACAAAAATCTCACCCATAGCATAGAATGTGTTATGTCCGTCTAATAACATTAAATTGTGGTCTATATTATTGAAAATCTACTGCAGTAAGAAAGTTCCTCGAAAATTGGGTTTTTCGAGATTCATTAGGAAAAATGTTTCAAAGAGTACGACCGTTGCATTTTTGGAAGTAAGTCATATGCTGTACAAAATATTCAAGAAATCTTTAGACCCATATTTTTTGTGTAGCATGGCTGCTTCTCCCAGTTTCGAGCATGAGATGGCAGATTTGCGATGAAAATCTCAAATTAAAATGTGAGTATGACCCTTTTGCTTTCATCTTTAAAAGAGTAAACAAGGTCACGCTTACCTGGTGGCTTATGTTCTTTTTTTTTGCTTCAAATGATTTTGATGCATCATATAAGCAATAAATGAATTTATTTCCTAATCCATGCTTACGCAAAATCCACACTTGATGGATAGCAATAGTTGTTTAAACCAATTGTTTTTTATTGATTAAAAATGATTAAATATTCATTTTTAAACATGAATAAGCGTTCTCAATAGAAATTTCATTAAAAAATACCTAAAAATGCACATTTGATTAATTTAAAGTTGTACGCGGTGCGATTTGATCACTGAATTCAATCAGGGTACAGCTTTGCAAAGTCATTACTCGTAACCTATTGGGGGTAGGAAAATTTTTTTGAACTTACGCAGCTACTCTGGGCATTTACCTGTAGATTCAGGTTGAAATATGTCACATTTGGCAGGCGCTAACTCGCAATCTACTATAGTTAAAACAATGTTTTTTTAATTGCAGGTATTTACGTCTACTTCAATTCAACTATTGCCCATTTATAGATCTGGCCATCAGAGTACGAACTACAGAGAAACCAACAAAAAAATGTGATTTGTGGCAAAAAAGTGGAAATAATCGAGGTTTTTTAAAAGAGCGTAACTCGTAGACAATTGGTGGTGGAGCAGCGTTTTTTTACTTTTACGCCAAATTTTATATACTTTAATTTTCGTAAGAACACTTTTACCTCTTTAATGCACAGGACAGCACTAATAGAATACAATGTGATATTTGTAATCTTTTCCCAGAAAAATGTTCGTGTTCCGGGACGAAATTCTGTTCACAGCACATGACCCCTTATTATGCACCCCCAAACAAAATACTCAAGAGAAAAAAATTACTGCACTAGAAATGACCGGATTTTCACAATTCTTCCTACCAGGTAACTGGAATAATATTGGATATTTTATTTTATTTTATTTGTAGACCCAGTTCTTAAGATACATTCGTTTTCAATTATACGGCACCGTAGTTCAGAATTACAAAACCCTTTATTCAACAGAACCTCCCCTGGGTGCTGTAATATCTTGTAGTTTATGGGCAGGCTTAAGCGAGTGGAGCATAGTGGTCAAACGGATCTTGGCCTGCATGCGTATGGATTTGGATGAAAGGACACCTAAAGACGGGCTCTCCTGGGTGTTTTGAGATGGATCCTTATAAGCGGGCTCTCCTGGTATGCATTATTGTAGTATGATAGAAGCATGTGACCACCCCCCTAAGCCATGTGTGTAGAGTGATCGTGCCTAGGGCACCTTGGCACCTAGGGGTTACAAAGGTGTCCTAACGGCCTCTCGGGGACACTGGACCACCTCCCCGAGTAACTAGTCTTACCCTTGTATGCGGGGCTCTGTAGGGGCGCACCTTTTATTTCCCTAGCTACTCGTGGGAACCAAAATGGATCACGCAAACTTAATTCCAAAAGAAGAAGGAGAAAGAAAGTTGGCGAAGGGGGAAAGAGGCTAGGCCCTAGTGGGTCTAACATAGCCCTTTCATCCCAATCTGTCTCTCCGGAAAGCCTTGCTTAGGCGGCGGCTCTGCCCATAACTCCCGGAGGAGCTATGGGCTAACCATAGCTGAGGCTCAAAAGTGAGAAAGGGTGTCAGAGGCCATCCCACCGGGGGGGGGGGGCTCAGAGGACTGACCCCCTGACGGTGATGGTGACGAATACGAGATACCCGGACTCACTGCTTACTACAGAGCAGTTTGAGCTCATCAGGAAGTCTACCTGAAGGGCTCACGAAAGGGTGTCTCCAGACCAAAGGCCAAAATTTAAGACCTCTTTCTGCAGAGAAGGGGTCTTTGTATTTGTGGCAGCTAAACCAGTGGCTAAAGCTTGGCCACACAAAGCGTTGGTCGAGACAAGGCCTTGAGACGGTTAAGGCAACGGCGCGGTTCCCAGGTAAACTGGTAGACCCGCCTGTAGTGCTCCGTCCACCGAAGGAATTCAACCCCTCAGTGAATACAGCGTCCTGGCGGATCGTCAGGCACGATTGGCCTAAGGAAGAGACACACTTGGAGGAATTAAACATCTTCTAGTTCTGCAAATTCCTGAGTCACAGATGAGGACTCTTGCCGTCTTCAACAACAGGCCTTTCACCTTTTTGAACAGGTCAACTCTAAAGTTGCCAGCCAGAGACAGGAGGAGCCTGTCGGTTGACAAGAAGATCGGCATGAGACGCCTGTGCAGTTTCGCGGAGCGGCATAGCCGCGAGGCACACAGGTATCTCACTAATCCATGAACCCTTGTTATTTCGAGATACCATTAGGGATCTAGGGGGGGGGGGCTGGTTTTTGTTACAGAGACCCCAAGGTGGCCACATGAAGGGCTTGCATACTGGCGAAGGAAGTCGACGTCGTCCCGCTGCTTGAGCTATGTTCTAGAGACCTGATGGTGATAGTCACGAATCGTAAAGAAATAGGAAGGCTAGTCATGAAATCGGCTTACTTTCCATATGACAGCGATACCAATCCACCAGTGGAGGTACGTACACTGTTCGAATACTGCAAGCGGAACGAATAGATTGGGGAACCTCCCGACGATTTATAATTCGGTCAGAGAGGAAGTCATTGACATCACTCTCTGCACCGATAGTTTTACAGATAACATCAAGAAGAACGGACAGGGGTCGGTTTTTCACAGAACTAACAAGTGCACTTTCAGGGGTGCCCAGGTCAATTAGAGACGTGGATACCCTGGAAATGCCGACCGAGATTTTCATGGAAGCCATCAAATCTACTTATGAAAGTAATTGTCGATCTTCAAAAGTACGAAAGGCTGGGAGAGACAGACTGGTGGAATGTGAAACTCGAAGAGCTTTGCAGGAAAACCAGAGAGAGGTTCAGACGTGCATAAGTTGCTTTCTCGAAATCCGGATGCTATTCTCGAGACTCTAAAATTGCCCGCCAGGGGATACTCAGAGTCTGACGGGGAAACCTTGACTCACCTGAGCAAGGTACATTTTACGGGCTTGACAAAGTTAGGAGAAGAGAGAACGACACTTTCGAGGCAATCAAAGCTGTCTGCGACTCAACTGGCCCCGAAACGGCGGCTAGCTAACGAGATTGTTACCCCAGCCAGGGTCGGGTGGGCCCGGAATTCCTTCAGTCCTTACAAATCTTCTAGTTTGGATGACATATACCCAGTCCTCTTACAGAGGGCTGGTGAGATTATAATTGGGCCGATTGTGAGAATTGCTAAGGCTAGTCTGACTTTGGGTCATGCTCCGGCGGCATGGAGTGGTGCGAGATTAGTTTTCATTCCGTAAGCAGACAGGATCAATTATACTTTACCCAAGGATTTTTTACCCATTAACCTCACATCTTTTCTACTAAAAACAGTGGAAAGACTCGTGGACAGATATATCCTCGATAATGTCTTGTCAAGTAGTCCTCTTCAAAAGCAGTAGCACGCCTAAAGGGCTGGTGACTCGACTGAGACGACCCTAAGTACAGCAGTTACCCTTATTGAAGGACAACTGAAGCAGAATGGCCTGCGATTAGAACCTTTATGGACGTCGAAGGAACCTTTAATCACACCTCTGAAGAGATGATCAGGGCGGCCATGATCGCACACGGTTTGCCTTCTTTAATCGTGCAAAGGACCTATTCTATGTTAGCTAATAGGAATCGAACCACGACTTAGTCTGATATCACTTTATGTGGAACCGTTGACTCGGTATGTCCGCAGAGAGGTGTTTTATCACCCTTTCTGTGGTGCCTAGTAGTGGATAAACTGCTTCATCTATTTATGACTCAGGGCCACCACGTTATGGGCTATGCGGACGATATAGTGCTTATCGTGCGCGGTCAGAATCTGGATGGGCTCTTCGAAGTAATGCAGCAAGCACTAAGAATTGTATATTCATGGTGTAAGAGGACTGGACTATCCATTCAATCCGAATAAGACGGATGCAGTTGTACTCACCCGAAGGTACAAGTGGGAGACCACAAGTACATTGAAATTGGCTGGACAAAAACTGGAAATCAAAGAGAAAACCAAATATCTAGGAGTCAATCTAGATAAAAAGCTGTCATGGAGCGAGCACCTGGAAAAAAAAGTACAAAAAGCAAATAGCGACTGGTTGGCTCTGTAAAAGAGCCATAGGGAAAAGCTGATGTACGAAACCGTAGACACTTACTATATGTCGATTTACACAGCCATTCTGCGACCCAGACTTAACTATGCGGCATTCGTCTGGTGGAGCAGCGTTTCGAGCCTCTCCATTTCACCATAATGGCCGTGGCTGCGAAGGTAGCCTGGAGATTAAATATGGTAAACGACAGCTGTATCTCGACAGTTATGCGGATACCTATCGACATCGCGAGGAGGCCGATACTAAGCATGCTCAGGGGCGAAATGCCCCCTCGTCGCTACCTTTTCGACAAAAAGTACCGAGTTAGCCTATACACGAAAAAGGAGTGGGCTAACGATGAGGCACACCTGCCCAGTTATGGAGACAGCTAGTTTACAGATAGATCCCGGAAAAAGGAGAAGGCTGGAGCAGGTGTCTACCTTAGAAGGAAAGGAATAAGCTTCACAATTGCGATGGGGTCCCACGCAACAGTGCAACAATCTGAGATTATGGCCTTGCTATAGTGCGCCTATAAGGCAATGGAGTATAATAATAAAAGAAAAACTCGCATTTGCTCAGACAGCAGGGCTACTACCATGGTCCTGAATGATACAACGACCACGTCGCTACTAGTATGGGTGTTCTTTGAGGCACTGAATAGGCTAGCGAAAGAAAACCAAGTCACTCTGCCCTAGATCCCTGGATACAGTAGCATCAGTGAAAATGAGATATCGGACAGGCTAGCAAAACTATCAGCAAAGGAACATTTTCTTGGACCTGAGCCAGTTGTAGACATCTCCAGTCGGCTAGTCACTGAAGATATTAGCAGTTGGCTGACCGAAGAACATAAGAATGAGTGGGGTTTGGTCTCTGGCTGCAGAAAGGCCAGCCAACAGCGTGAATGCGATCCTCTCCTTATGGAGAGGGCTTTAGGGCCATTCTTAAGGCTTGTAAGGCGACGCAACGGGATGACCCAAGCGTCAGGGACTTTGATGGTCTCAACCTAGAATATTAATGATAATAATAATAACAATACGAGATATAACAACAATAATAATAATTAATATAATATAATTAATATTTAATTAAATAACAATAATAATAATTAGACAATAATAACAACGAGCCTCGGTGGCTCAGTTGGTTAGACACTTGGACTTCACCTCAGAGGTCCGGGGTTCGATCCCTGAGCCGGAACGTCTGGAAATTTTTCAATGTACCTTTACCGAGGTTCTGGTGGTTCGGGACCCACCTTAAGCTGTAGGTCCCCCAATCGTCTACTTGACTGCAACCCAGTCCGTCAATGATCGGGTAAAAACCAGGCTTTGTCCAATATTTCTGGACAGACTGCTCTCATCAGATCACTTGATTGCATTATAAAAATGCGTCAATGACTGATGATATATACCGGGAGAGCCCCGTGCAAAATGATCAGATAAAAATCCAACTCTAACCAAAAATGCCTTCGACATATTGGGCAGTATAAGCCTGTGACAACATTTCGCCACAGAAATGTTTTTATATTTAACAGAATCACCTTTGTAGATTCAAAAAGCACCCTTTGAAGAGCCTTCATAATCTAAGCGTAGTAACCTAGTTTGCACGAGGTCATATTATTTTTTAATAAGTTGAAGCCCCACTTTCTGAGATCCTATAAAATAGTTACTTTCTTCTGCAAAAAGACGTGATATTATTGCAGAGCGTGAATGAATTTTAAGAGGCTTGCTTGTAAAATTGCGGGTTGTTTTTCAATTGGTTAACAGTAGATCATTAAAAGTATTGTCCGTCGCCAGACAATACTCTCTCCCATATTTCCGGAAGTATACGGATATTACGTCGGAAAAATGACTGGATCGTCTCGAGGATGCGGCGAGTAAGCCAGGACTTCCCATTTCAGCGTTTTCAAGTATGTTTTGACAGGTCTTTTAACATAGGCCCAATCGTTGTCATGCAGAAGAATAACGAGATCGTATTCCTGGTCCTATTGTGATGGTTTTTCTTCAATTATCACCTCCATCGCATTAGTTGATTTCGATAAACGTCGTCTGTGATAGTTTTGTTAGATTAGAGCAGCTCGTAGTAAACTGCAGACTGCTAATCCAACTAAATACATAGGCCATAAATACCCTTAATTTCCTACGATTAGATTTATCACTGAAAATCCACTTGTCATTGCCAGTAATAATACGTTACAGAAACCATTTTCGAAACTTTTTCACGTTTCTTGGCTTCGGTTCGTAAGCACCCAAATTTTTTTGCTTTTAGACCTTTCCCAGTTCATTTAAGCGTCTAGAAATGTTTGAACGATCAACTCCCAATGATTCTTTATACTCATCTTGCGTTTGGCACGGGTCTTCATCGAGTAACGTTTCCAATTTCTGATCCTCGATCTTTTTCGGATAGCCTGGACGTACTTTGTCGACTGTGTCGGAATTATAATTTTAAAATTTTTGGAACTAGTACTCACACGTTTTAATCGATGGAGTATAAACTCCGTAAGTTTCCAAAAGCAATCGATGACTTTGAACAGCACTTTTACTCGAATTCGAAAAGAAAAGTATAACATCTCGCATAGAATCGATATGCCTCGATGCAATATACTACAAGTCACGCTATCTCTTAGAAATCCCTAAAAGTTAATGCTCGCTCCCATAAATTATTTTATTTTTACATGAAAATTTTATTTCGAAAGTTCAAGAGTAAGAAAAATGTAAAATTTAGATACATGATAATACTGACAAAAATTCAAGATTTATAACGTAAAATTTTATTTCTTCAAGATAGAAGCATATAGCAGTATTTTCATTTGTCTGAAATAGGCAGAATAATTGCTCTTTCCCTTCCCGCAAAGTGTCAGTAAAATAGTATTTTATTGTACTTCGACGAGCGGCACGTAAAGTGACAGCAAGTGTACGCGCAAGTGTACGCCTACCCGGCGCAATTAAGCTTCATTTACAAAAAAGAGCGCTTATTATGCTTATTACGCTTGACATCTGGATCCTGTAATATAACCTATTTCATTGTATCGATTTTACGTAGGGCCTAGGCTTTTTCTCCTAAATTGACGATTTAATTGAGTTTGCAAGATTTTTGCAAATAGTTAATAGAATTATTTAAACAAAAAATACACAGAAATTAACCAGAAAACAGAATTTTCACATAAATTTTCTGTCATATTTAAGAATATGAACGCAATATCTACTTTAGATTAAAGATAAGAAGGCGAAAGGCGTTCTTCATGAAACTTCAGAACTCTGAAATCGCAACCACTTAAAATTACCGAAATTGTTTTTTTACTGATGCCTCAATTTTAGGTACTTCAATTTTCGTCGTTTTTAATTTTAAACTGAATTTATCATTTTTGTGATTTCAAATCTTCCTTCAGAATTAATATTCATTTAAGAAATGTTTATATATAAAATATTTTCCAATTTAAAATTACTTATGTTTTCAGTTCTTATGCTAAAAACCGGACGGTTTAAAGATTTCATATTGGCATTCAAAAGTTAAGATATAGTATACAAAACGATATTTCTATTATTTTAATTCAAAATTTCTTTATATTCGGATGTGAAATGATTAAATTCAAAACTGAATATCAAGACTTTTAATATGAAATTTTAGAATATGTACTAG
>NC_046657.1:130246291-130286504 GCF_010883055.1 Belonocnema kinseyi | reverse complement strand
TCGGTGGCCCATGCGGTGAACACTAGCCTGGCAAGGGAGATGTTCACCTCCGGAGAGTCGTGGAACCGGTACCTCTAGAGAAAAAGGTTTTCTCTAAGTACTTAAGGCTGTTGCTCTTGGTAGTGCGGAACCCACCTTAAACTCTAGGTCCCCCTTCCACCACCAAGTAAGTGTGTGGAGGGTGTGTAAAGGAATAGAGAAGGTGTAAGAAAAATGTAAACCTTATACTGTAGTATCAGGTGACATTTAAAAGGACAGGATAGATTTGTTTACTAAAAGATGTAATTTTGTCAAATCAAAAGTCACTGTCATTTTTACCATTCCAAATTGCACAATTTTAAATACTGCGAGAAATATTCTGAAACGTGAAAATTGAATTATTTTAAGCTCTTTAGAAGTTATGTACCTTCTAGTTGGAAACTTTCAAGAATTTCAAAATTAACGAATTTTGAAATACACGGGAAATTTCCCGGTGTCATATTTCTCTTCCGGATTTATCTCAGTGCAAGTTTCTTCCGGCATTCTCCTGGTTCTCTCGATTTTCCCGGGTGGATGGGCACCCTGATTAGATTTTAATCATTCAAAGTTATAAACAGCTCATCTTTATTTCGTTTATTTATTGTTCAGTTATATTTGTTCAATTATAATGAGTATATGTTATAAATAGAGTAGTTTACGAATACAGAATTATTAAACATTAATTCTTGAATAAAGTCTTTTCACAGCAAGTATATTTATTTAATAGATGATTACTTACCTAGTAAGAAAGAGAATGCCACTTTTCCCGTCATTTCGGAAACTGAATCTCAATAAAATCTCTATCCAAAAAGATTTTTTTTAACAGGAACTCGTGAACAAACTACGAGAAAAAGAAACAATGCTTGTAGAATGATGAATAGTGGTTTTGACGATTGTCTGAGATAGCATTTCCCTAAACATAACGAGTAGGTCATTAAGATTCATCGCTAGTTTTTAGAAGGAAACTGAATACTTTCAGAATAATAATAGTCATTGTTTCAATTAACTCGTTTTCGTAAATATGTACAGCAACTCATTCAGGTTTAGTGGAAATGAAACAACATTTTATGATCTCGCAAGGTGTAATGTATCACTTGAAAACACGAAACGTTTTAGGAGAAACCCCCGAAGTAACAATAAAAATATTAAATTTTGTTTAAAAATTAATTCGCAAAATCAACTAAATATAATAAATTAAGTTTATTATATTCACTTAACTATACCATTCAAATAATATTTTGTGATTTTATATAAATATCAAAGATAGAATCATAAAAAGGCAACATTTTGCAGGGTATCATGTTTTATTCATAACTTTTTTCCTTAAAATGGGCAGGGGGAGGTTTTTTTTATGATTTTTTATTACTATATTCAGTTTAGAATACCAAAACACAATTTCGATTTCAAATCATTTAAAATGTTACCACTTCACATTCAGTTTCAATGTTTTGGTCAAGTTCACGAGTGCTTCCAGCGAATGTGTGTGTGTGTTTTTTTTTTTTTTCAAAAACCAAATGTACCCACTTCCATTCACTTTCGGGACATAAGTGCAATGTCAAAACAGAATTAAATTGGACTGAGAATAAATTACAATTTTGTATCCAAATTTTCATCAAGAACGCCACAAATTGATTCGAATCCACAAGAAATATATAAGTACTTTTTAGATACTAATCCCATAAGTCGGTTTTGTATGGCTCCAAAAAATTTCGTAAGTAAAAAATTTAGTTCTGCGCGTTTCTGGCGCTAATTATGACGTTTTTGCTGTTTTAGAAATATCAGTTGTTTCTAATACATGGAATAATACATTTGGTTGATAATTAGATTTTTTCATAAATTGTTTAAACAATTCATTTTTGTTTTGAGCTATTTTCGCTTAGAATAAGAGTAAGGAAGTCGTGGTTTTCCGAATTTTTAAACTTATTAATAATTTTTTATTTAAAGTGAAATAATAGTCCATTAATTCAAACATATATAATTGTTTCAACTATTCATTACACAGGCCCACAAAAAGAAAAAAGTATCCTGAACAGATCAACAGACAGGTGTACTCTTATGTATTTTTTGACGGTGAATCCGAATCCAGAGTCAGATTAGGGGACGAAAAAAACATAAGAATACACCTGTCTGGTGATCTGCTCAGGATACTTTTTTCTTGTTGTAGGCCTGTGTTATCATTTACAATATTATTGCGCTAAAATAATTGTAGAAAATTACAATTTTTGTCTAAAATTTTCCACTTTTTCGCCCTTAAATTAAATTAAGACAATAATTAATTGACTTTAACAAACATAAGTGTTAAAACAATTTCTTACTACATTCTCATCAGAGAAGGTATTTGATTTGTGTAAAATTTGACCCCCCCCCCCACAGTTTTTGTCGAATGTCCACGTTTTGAGACACCCTGAATCTGAAAAACAGATTTTTACGGATGTGTCTGTCTGTACGTCTGGATGTATGTCTGCCTGTGAACACGATAACATAAAAAAATTAATCTATTAGATTGCCCTTTGGTACACACGTTTAGCGTCCTAAACTGAAGGTCAAGTTCGTTAGCCAGCCAGTTTGGATGAAAATCCAAAAAGTGGGCACATTTTGAATATTTTGGAGACCACTTTTTTTTAATTTGTAAAACTGCAATTTTTATGCCAAATCACGGACGATATTCAATAAAGTCAGGAAAAGAAAAATATTGCTTTTTGAATGCCCTACAAGATTATTATAAGAACTTTTTTAATTTTCCTGAAAAATCAAAAATTCTAATTTTGACAAAATATAAAATAATGAAAAATCCAAAAATTACATTTTTCGTCCAAACTGCAAAATATGGTAAAAGATGACAGAAGAAAAATTGTGTACTTAAAAAAAAATCTACAAATTTTTTATAAGCCACTTTTTGATTGGATGCGTAGTTTTAGCTTTAATCTTGAAGAACATCATGAACAGTAAAAAAATCTGCCCGCTGCGTGGACACATTCTGAACACAAATTTTGTCTTTTAATTTCTTTTTCATCGCGTGTGTGGGTTTCAAAAAATTTAATTTTTTTGCTTTTAATTATACATATGTTTTTACGATTTAAACCAAAAACAGAACTATCCAAAAAATATTCATGATAAAAAAATCATTTTTACATTCTCATTAGAGAAGGTATTAGATTTGTGTGAAATTTGACCCCCCCCCCCAGTTTTTCTCAAGAGTACATAATTTGTGTCTGAACACTCCAAAGACTTGTAAACTCCCTGATAAGGCCAAACATAGTACCTAACGTCTATGCGCACGTTGATGACATAATCATCATAACTGAAAAGTTTAATGGTCACTAGAAATGTGTATCTCGAGTGATAGCCAGCTTACAGGGTGCCGGACTGACTATCAACTGAAACAAGGGTGAATTATAGAAACTTAACGTTAGTTATCTCCAATCCCTCAGAAATCAAAAGGGTGTGCAAGTCAATCCGGGCAAGGTCGAGCCTCTTTTCTCTTACCCTGATTTGAAAACAATAAAACAACTAAGAAGGTTTTTGCGAATGGCCTTGTGCTTAGGACGAACGTCCCATGGGAGTAGAGAAACGAACATGAAAGCGCGTACGCTAAACTTAAGGATCAGATTGCGACACCACCGATCTTGATGTACACTGACTTCGAATTATTATTTATTCTACAAACCAAAGAACTTTGATCTCAGAACAGTCTTAACGCAAATGCAAGACGGCGTTGAGACGGTGGTCATTTTTGCGAGCAGAATCATGTTGGCCGCGGAAATACAGTATTCGATCACGCAAAGGATATTTGGCCGTTATATGGTTGGTTAGAAAATTTCTCAACTACCTGTAGGGATCATACTTCGTGGTAATTACTAACAACAGTTCATTATGATGGCTAAACAAATTTCACAATCCAACTGGTCGATGGGCGCGATGCAAAATTGATCTCGTAAACGATTCTGATGTCGTACACCGTATGCAGCACGTGTCTAATGACCTTTCTCGGATATGTAAGGAGAAAGTAACAATCGCCGTAGCTGCTATGGAGCCGGTGGAGGACGCGAGATATCGTAGACGACTGCGCGAGGTGGAGCAAACCCGAAAAAAATTCCATGTGTGGCAGATCATTAGAGGAATGATGTATAAGTACCGCCCGAATCTTATAGTACATCTATTAATTGAAGACCTAGAGGCGTTGAGGTTATTAGTCCCAGTCGAGAGAAGACAAAAGGTATTCGACCAAATACACAACACAAGCCATAAGCCACGCATTTGTGAGTCGATAAGACGTATCGAAGAACCTCGGTTTAGGATTACTAGCCACGTATGTATCGCGACATTTCTCTGTGGGTAAGTTCCTGTGACACCTGTCAGAGAATCAAGGTTTATCAAAGGCCTACAGAAGGTCTAATGGACTGAAGAGTGGATCGTGGCGGCCACTGACGTGATGGGTCCCTGGCCAAAATTGCACCGGGGTTTGAATACCTAGTAGTATTCAGAGACCTCTACACCAAATGGGTGGAACTGTCTCCTATGAGCAGAGAAAACGCTGATACCATTATCAAAGCTTTTGAGGATTATATCCTCAACAAATGGTGCGCAACGGAACTGCTCGCTTTGAATAATAGCGCTGAATATGTCAACCATGCAGGAACCTGTGAAGCGAATTAATCGAATCCCTAAAACAATGATCTTATCATGTGTAGTTCATTACCATAGGCAGTGGGAAGCGTATCTTGAGAATTTCAGATTTACCTATAATACGACCATACATAGCACCATTGGGCCTGAGCCTACTTGAACTCGCACTCAGCCTACTTGAACGTAAGTAGGGATTCAAAACCTTATAATAACCTGCACCGAATAGTGAAAGGACCACGAGAATTGCCCTCACCAGAAGACGAGGAGTGGAGACAAATAATGGTTAATTTAAAGGAGCTCCAGGGTTTGGTTTCCTTACAACACCAGAATACGTTCGACCGACAAAAGGTAAGCTACCGCAAAAGGCGGAGATCCACAGTGATCAAAGACAGGGAATCATAAGAAAAGCCCACGTAAAGTCCCCAACCAAGAAAATAGTAACGAGAGAATTTTGGGTTACAAAGCAGGGATCGTTCGTCGTATTGCGCATCTTAGGACCGTCAGTATATGAATTAGGAACTGAGTACGGGCGTTTAGAATGAAAATTTCCAGTGAAACTGCAGTCCCGTATCACAGTTAGGTATTGCTTAATTTGTGAAAAGTAGTGAAACAATAAATACTCAACCCTTCTTAATTGTTCCCCTAATCTCTTGCATGGCCAGGGTATTGTCAAAGTAAACAGAGGGTACATTTTTTGTTTTTGTTTTGTTTCCTTGGCCAGATAAGATCAACGGATAGGATTAACATTATTTTTTCATATATATATATATATATACAATCTAGTGATAATCATCAATATTCAGTGTGCAGATTTTTTTTGTTATTACGCCACTTTCGTTATTTGAGAGGTTTTTATTTTGAGTTGCATCCCAAATTAAGAAAAGTGTTTCACAACGTATCAAACTCGGGAGGAAAGAGGACCGAGAATTAAAGAAGATGCGATGATAATCATTTGTTGTTTTATTTTACCGCTACCTAGAGTTAAGTTCACGAATCAAGGGAATCATTAATCAGTTCTCACTTCAGCCAGATCCACCATGGATAATCCAGGAAATCTAAGCGAAGCATGACATTATAAAGTAGGGCTAAGCCAACCAGTAGTAGCTTTCCGGTAGGAAAGAAGCCTAGTGCTACGGATGGTACAGGTTAAATAGTAGGTGTCTGAGGTACCAGAAGCAAGAGCTATGCAGGTCAGTGTCACCACCGAAATGGAGGACCCACTTGCGCCTAACCTCCAGTTTTTCTTTGAATTAAAAAATAAATTATCTTCTGCTCTTCCTTCTTTCATTGGCTTTGACTTTATGAGAGCGCTTACCTGGGGATGCGACGGATTAGCTAAGGGAAAACCACATCGCGAGTAAATAAAGCCGATATGCTTCGGGTAGGCCCAGGTGGGTTGTAATGAGGTTTTAGAAATAAAACGCTAAAATATGTAAAAAGCAACTTTCCGGGATTTTGCCGAAGCCGAGCGTAACCTCGAAATGCTACGCGAGCGGAGCTAGTGAATTTACTCTCCAGACAACGGTTTTGTTAGAAACATCGCTTTTTTCAAGTTTGAGTATCTCCAAATCTATGCAATGTAGAAAAAATTCTAAAGAGAGGAATATATTTGCTTTTACAACTAAAACAAAGATCTACCCAAAATATGTCATTTAGAAAAAAATTTTTACTGTAGTACTGACAAATATAATCTATTAAAAAAATCTCTATGGCAAAAAATGGAAAAAAATGTTGTTTCTCAGTCCTACTTTTTTAGCAGGTCCTTTTTTTACTTGAAAGGTTTTGCTCAACACTTTAAAACCACGTTGGATTTTCTTTAAACATGCATTTGGGTGGAGATATAAAACTTTGAATATTTTATAGATGAAATATTTTAAGAGATATTTGGATCCATGGATCAAAATGTTTATTGACTTTGCGTGAAAAAAATTATGTCATTGATGATATACATTTGACAGTTTTATGATCTTGACTACATTTGTATACGTGTATTTCACAGTGCAAAGTGTAAAATTGATGGCAAGTGACGTAATTTACAATTTGATGAAGCATATGAATTTTATAAAGTTATGATTTCAAATTTTTAATTAAATCAATTGGATCAAACTATCATCTCTAATAATTCTTGACCGCCTGGAATATGCTTCGTGACCCGCGGCAGTTTTTTCATCTGATGTGTGCTGCTCGAGTTGACCTTACAATGTGAGCAGTCACTAGCAAACGTAAAAAAAGCGTTAATTCTTTTATTTCTTGCAGAAAGCATGTTTTTAGAATCGAATATTATAAAAATATAATAATATTGGTCCCCAGCTTTACAACCAACCAAGCAATCATGTTTTTTATTATTATATATAATTATCTGACTTCAAATTTAAAATTTCAGAGTGAAAGTTTCAATGACTAAACAGTTTTAAGTTTAAAATACCGAAATACAGTTTCAATTGTAAATTATTCAAAACTAAACCACTTCACATTTATTTTCAATGTTTTGGCAATTTGCAGTTTGAAGCAGCCAAAATTTATAATAATTAAAAATTTAAGGTATTTGAAGTACAAACTATTTTGAATTAAAAGCCATAAGAATTAAATGATTAACGATTGAACTCTAGGTTCCAAAACGAGTCAATGGTAATCTTTTAAAGTTGGAACTTGGAACAACCACTTTTCCAAAAAAATACTTTTTAGTTAATGAGTGTCTAAAACGCATGTTAAATTTTTCGTTTAAACACAATGTTTGTGCGACTTTTTTCGATTCTGGGAAATGACTACAATGTAAACACAGAATTTGGATAAATTAAAATGATTGCTCTCGAGTTTTTATTGGTAACGTCATAACTCAACATTCTTATTGAAAATTAGCTTAGGCACCTCATTTCCAGAAAAAATTCTTATAAATGATAATAAATTCTTTAAGAAAATTATGTGAACTTGTAATGTTTTTGTTGACATTTTTTATTGATTTTTTGTAAATATATTTTTCGCATTGTAGATATGTCAAATAATTATTTGTAATTCACGAATATATTTTAAACGATCAATAAATATTTAAATGCACTCAAATGATTTAAAATAAAATCAATATTAAGGAAAAATTCTTTTACTAATATTTGGGGTGTTTAGTATTTAAAATGTGTCCTGAACAAATACAAATTTTAAAATCTTGCATCTAGGTAATTTTTTAAAACTTTTCTCTCTTTAAAATAGAAGTATAATCTTAAATTTATAATTTATAATAATATTTAGTTCCATAAAAATACAAATTTTGACCCTAATTATATATATATATATATATATATATACACACAGGATGGATACGCTAGGGCTTACATACATGGCGAGTTGAATGCTTCCCGAATTGCACAACAGCAGAGGAGAAGCTATTATACAGGGGTATTTTCATATTTCGCGCCTTCAAAGTTTCATTCGGATCGGCCATTTGGTCAAGTCCGTGCATCTTTGGATCAAGTTTATAATAGTTTCGATGGTTGCGTTCGAAACTTCAAACGGATACAAGTGTGAAAACAATATAGGTTATGTTATTTAGTAATTACAAATAATAAAAGTGTTTATTGATAATGAAGTGAGACATGTGAACTGAAAAGTAAACGTAATTTTTTTTCTGTGCCAATAACATTATAGAATGGCTGCTAAATAACAAAAACTATAAAATAGTAATAATATTCTGTGCATTCTATCCATTGGGCGAAGAGTGAATGGTGTTTAACTGCTTATTTTTACTGCATAAAAAGGTATGTTATGAATAGACAGGATATGTTTTAAATAAAGTGAATGAAATATTACATGCGTAAACTTTAAATTAACATTGCCTACATTTACTGACAGCGATTAGGGAAAACAGGTGAATCTGAACATAACCGTTTGAAGTTTCGAAAACAACCACGGAAACTATCATAAACTTGTTCCGAAGATGCACGGCCTTGGCCGAATGGCCGATCCGAATGCAACTTTAAAGGCGCGAAATATGAAAATACCCCTGTATAATGGCTTCTCCCCTGCTGCTGTGCAATTGGAGTAGCATTCAACTCGCCATGTATGTAAGCCCCAGCGTTTCCACCATATATATATATATATATATATATATATATATGTATGTGTATGTGTAACGAGGTTACATGGCACGGCTGCATGCTGTGTGGTGCGAGAAACACTCACTAGTCCGGAAAAGGGACTTTGTGAGTGGAACGCCTACCCTACCGCAGCTAAAAGAAGCAGGCAACAAAGAAAGAGAGGCGACACTAAAACCAACCGAGGGAAGGCATCCAATAGAGGAAGAGCGATGCTTTATTACCCGGAGAAACAGCAACACCAAGGTTTCTCTCAAGCCCAAAGATCTGGCTTAAATGGATGACGAGTTTCGTGGATATTTTTCCCAAGAATCCGACAACTGAGCTATCAATTATTGTGTGTATAATGTAGCGAGAGCTTTGGCCGATGCGAACCGTAAAAAAACCAACGGTTGATCAAAAGGCCAAAAGACGAATGCATCAACTTGCCATAAAGATATGCTGGGCATGACAGTACACGTCCCGCATTCAGTGTGTGATTGACTACATCACATTTCGCAGGAATTTTACCGCCAAGGTTCCAAAGTTCGCGCGCGAACTCCGGACCCGTTAGCACACACTTAACAAGTCAAAGCTGCTGACCATCAGGCAGCATATTGGTGAGAGAATACGGATAATATCTGACGCTAAGAGAAGTCTACAGCGAAGGGAGAGGTGGGTCAGAAAAAATCAATAGTTTCTCTCCGACCCATCTCGACTCTTCCAAGACCCTCCTGAAGAATTAAAGGCCAATCACTTGTCTGAACACACTGTATAAGATACTCACATCTATCTTAATGATAGGATTGTTCGTGAAATTGAACCTGTGTGGCCAGAAATGTATGAACAACAAGGCTCAAAGCACGGCGTAGCGGAATGTCGGGAGAACCTGATCATCGATAGATGTGTCTGCAAAGATGCAAAGTACATGCATGCGTACATGCTGCGGAGATGCAAAGTACAAGGTCTCTTATCTATTTTATATGGACGATCTTAAGATCTATGCTAAAAACAAAGAGCAACTACATCTAGCTCTAGGGTTTGTCGAACGATATACCAAGGAAATTGGAATGGAATTTCGGATAGACAAATGCGCCAAGGTTTATTTGAAGCGAGGAAAACTTAATAGCATCCCTGAAGATCCTGAGCTCGTTGATAGAAGCGCTATACGACATCATTGCGCTGGAGAGACTTATACATACATGGGCGTGCCATAGAACCGCATTTAGGATGTTACATCTATAAAGAATACTCTCCGAAGCAGATAGAAACGTCTCTTCCGGGAAATTTGGTCTTCCGAACTATCGTCGAAGAACAAAGTATCTGAAACGGGTACAGCACATAGAGTGGCAAATGGAAGAGACACTCTTCTTAAAATGGTCAGGAATCACGAAGAAGTGGGCCAATGAAACACTTGGACTTAACTTCAGTATTAGGGATGAGCAAAATGCAGCAAATCTTATCTATTTCGAGTACTCACTCCTGAAAGCCCGGTTTAAAAAAGCACAAGAGAAAAACTTTCATGAACAGCTCCTCGAGAAGAGGATGCACGGTATCTTCTACAGAAATGAGGATGATCAGTCAATGGTGTATGAGCTAACGTTTGCTTTTTTTAAATCGCCCGCATGGAAGTCTGGTACGGAGGGTGTCATTTAGCATGCCCAGACGGTGTCATTTCCACCTTAACAGACCGTCGCCACATTTTTAACCAAGACATTTCCGGTGATAGCTGCAGGGCGTGCCATGCGCACCCCAGGCATTTAGCTCACATACTATCTAGTGGTCCAACTCACGCGGGAACGACCTACATTCAAAGCCACAATGCGGCACTAAGAGTGCTTTATTACCATCTCTGTCACTCTTGCGGCATTAACCTTAATATCACTCCTCTAAACGCTCCTAGGGAAATCAAGTCAATTGTCGAGAATGGGAAGTGCCGCATATACTGGAACTTTATATTCTGAACAATTGTTTCTGTTGCACGCTCGAGGCTAGACATGGTTCTTCTTGACTTCGAGAAGCGAACCATGTTCGTTATCGAATTTTCGGCACCAGCTGACAAAAACATCATAAAAATCATAAAAACATCAAAAACATCATCATAGCCCAGGAATATAAAAAGAAAGAGAGGTATAGAGACATTATATGGGAGTTGCAACGATTGTACCCGGAATATTCTGTTAAACTAATCGTCCTTATCATCGGCGCTCTTGGAGGCACTAAGCTTTCACTCGTTAATAGCCTGAAAAGCATCCCTGCGTGTCAACAATAGGCTAAAAAACTTGCGAGTTAAGTGCAGAAGACTGTAGTCCTTGGATCGCTTCGTATACTCAGCGTGCACGAAACTTTTGCCGGATGGTCGTATTGATTCCAT
Source organism: Belonocnema kinseyi (assembly GCF_010883055.1). Lineage (NCBI taxonomy): Eukaryota > Metazoa > Arthropoda > Insecta > Hymenoptera > Cynipidae > Belonocnema > Belonocnema kinseyi. The sequence goes on along the minus strand of NC_046657.1, from coordinate 130,275,422 downwards.
TACAGATTGTAACCACCTATATCACGGTCGCGAGACGTGGTTGCGGCTGAAATCCTGGGGTAGTCCTTATGACAACTGAAAAATCCCAAAAAATAAAATTTCCAGACACTGCAAAATTCTCGAATAATAAAATCTCCGACAGAAAGTTCCGAATGATGAAATTCCGGAACTAAAGCAATTAAAAACTGGTTTTTTTTAACAAATATTCTTTATTTACTAAAGACACGATCATAAAATATCTGTATCAAATGAAATGTTGATCAATGTTCAAAGTCTTTTAGTTTAATTCATCCTATTGAAATGTTGTTTCTTTTGTTGTGGAAAATTAATTCTGTAATTTGAAAATGTAAAGGTTAAAAAAACTAAGGACTAAACAATAGCCGAAAATTGGCAGCGTAGTTTATAGATGAGCCCTTATTCAAGCGGATGATTTATCAATGAAATTCATTTTTATAAAAATTGCTACATAATTGTAATTTTCAATAAAAACTAAGGAAAGTAGATAACCGAAATAAAATTTTCTAAATATAAAACAAAACTCTAGTAAAAAGTAGCCCATAAAAAGTAGTTTACTTTATTCCAACAATTAGAAGGAAATTGTTTAAAACTGGAGACGGACTAGGTGACATAAGAAATTTCTCAAGATGGCCTTCTTATTATTTAAACAAATTTAACAATGTAACTTCAACGTTTTATTTTATCGTATTCTTCGATTTTTCACGTTTTCAATTTTCATAACACTTTTTAAATTATTTGATACAGCCCTATGTAAAATCATTTATTTGCATTTGGCAAATAGTTTCTCTCCACTACTGGATTTATCAAATATATCAACAAATCGAATTAATAATATTCGAATAATTTTTCGCTGCTCAGTTGCATATTTACTGAAGCGGATTTTTTTAAGCAAATCATTTTTACAAAGCTTTCTAAGCAACTGCAATTTTCTATGGAAAAAGAGGAAAATAAACAACCCAAACCAAATTTAAAAATGGTTAACAGAACTATGCTAAAAAGTAGCGCATGAGGATCCCGAATATGCCTAATTATTAATAGATTGTTCCACATTGATCCCTTATTGATTTATTTCATGTTTTAAATTTTGATTTTTTAAGTTTATTTTTCTAAAGAATATTTCAATTCCTTTTTATAACTTTTTAAAATTATTATAAACAGTTCTAAATAATTTTCTTTCATATAAAATATTGTTATCAGAAAACCTACATTCATAATTGCATGGAGCTTTCATTTTTTTTCTTTTAAAAAAGAAAGTCTGAAAACTTCAGGTTTATGATATACAAAATGCAACATGTAGGTTTTTCAAGATATTGAAAATCAGAAGTGGGGAAATTAAACTTATTTTTATTCTTAAAAATTAATTTCAAAAGAGAACTGATAAAGGTATCCACAATTTTTTAATTATATTCTAAAAATTGTTAACTTAGGAGATTACAAAGATTTATAAAAAAGTCGTGTAACTTAAACAGCCATTTAGAAGTTTTAGAAAGATTCAAAATTAGTTTAAAAGTTGAAAACATTTTTGAAAAGATTTAAAAATGGATCATTTCTGAAATTTTGGAAGTTCTTTCTAAAATTAATGGAAAAATTTGACATGACATTTTTTAAAACTTAATTTCAATAGAATATTCACAAAGACTTTAAAAGATTTCCAAAACTTTCATAATGGAATCTACAAGATTTGTAGAAAATTTGTTTAATTTTGAATAAAAATGCTTTAAAAGAAGTTGAAAAATCTCAAAAAATATTTTAAAACTTTTCTTGCGACTACTGAGGACATTTGTGATGCCTTCTTACATTAAAAAACTATTTTTGTAAAGAATTCAAAATGTATTAAATTTTTTTAGATTTCGAAAAACATTTCAAAGCTTCTACAGAAGTTTAAAAATCTTAAAGACCACAAAAAACTGTCTTGAGATTCCCACAAAAGATTTTACTACGTCTTACTTTGAAAAATGAAATTTAAAATTTTTCAAAAGATATTAAAACATTTCTAAAAAAAAAGTCAGAATTTTTTGAAAATTAAAGGGCAATTGGCATAATATTGAAAGATTAAAAAAATTTCAGATATAGTTTTATGGTCTGAAGATCCGAAATATCTTTGAACCGGATGCAAATTTTTCCTTAAACTGCGCAAAATCCAAAAAAACATAAAAATTATACTTTTTCAACATACCTGATGTCTTTGAGATTTTCCTTAAATTTTTCCACGAACCATAGGAAAATTATATATTTAGATTAACTCAAAAACAAATAAACTTGAATAAGGAATGCTTATTCAAAAAAATGTTTATATATAAAATCATTCACCTTCTAAACATATTATGGTTTAGGTGATTTTTTTTCTTTCATAACTGAACAATGCTTTCTGGTTAAAAATGCAGTGGTCGAGAACTATAAGGGGCCAACCATTATTTGGAATTTTTTTCAGAAGAACGGAAAAATTTTTCAGCCAGTACGTCTTGGGATTGCCTTTGCGGAACTTCGTAAAACTTGTGAATTTTTAAATTTTGATGGGTTAGCCCCTTATGGTTCCTGACTATTCGATTGTACTATATAATTAAAAATTCGACTTTTTTTTGAAAATGAATCAGTTTTTATTTAGAATTCCATTATTTTGTTGAAAAATTGTCTTGTTATAGGCTATAACACATAAATGTTTTAGTATATAAATTACATTTTTATATATTCACTTCTAATTGAAAAGTGCACAACAGTCGTGGGGTAATGTAATTTCGAAGTGTCCAAATGACGAGGTGCCATCTCGGTAGAACGAAATAAAAAGGTACCATCTCGGGTGGCAAAATACAGAAGCTTAAAAATCCCATATAAATAGTATTGGGAACACTAGCACCCTCTGAAGTATGGACCAGACTATTTTTCCTGATTATTCTTCACCACCTGACATATTACCTGCGACGGGCCAAAATTTACATACTGCCTGAAGTGGAAAGTTTCCTTTTTGAATCTTCCTTTCTCAACATTTGTTGATATACGGGTCCACAAAAACCTTCGAGAGTGAGTTGTGTATCTGCAATAGCTATTAATACACTTTTAAATATTTATGTTGAAAATTTACAATAAATGTCTTAGTAATGTATTTTCACAACTTGTGTTCTGAAAATTCGATATTAGATGTCCATAGAGTATGCCGACTGTAGCTAATTTCACGCGAAATTTTTTGGTCACTTGTGAAGAAAATGCGATATTTTCACGAGTGGATGTAGAGTCTTCCGTTGTTCATTCCAATTGATCCCAACTTTGGCATGTTGAGCTACTGCGCTTGCCCGTCACGGCGACTCTCATTGGTCGCTCATGCCGTGCGATTTTAATCGGGTATAATTAACAATTATCGAAATTACGATATATTATTAATATAAATTGTACATTAATATTAAAAATGACGTGATTTGTGATGTCAGGTTAGAAAAAAATAACAATGTCTATATTTTTTAAATAACAGCTTATTTTCTTTAAATTCAAAATATGAATTTGTATTTCATTAACAAAGTTTTTTGTAGAACAAAAATGCTTATTTATCGAGCCGTGTCTATAACGAAATTTCTGTACGAATTGCCGAATTTTTTTGGTACTAATAGACTCTGTGTCGATTCTTATTATTAACAATGATAATTTCTTACCTTATTGTGAGCTTCATTATGTAACATCTCTAAATTCAAGAGAACTGCTTAGAGCTAAAAATGCTATTTTGAGGTATTTATGAATTATCATTGTTTTTTTTTTGCAATTGGAAATTTTTAAACGAAATTATGTGAATATTTATACGTATTACATTAAATGCTAGAAATATATTTATTTCAAAATTTGCTGGTGAAATGCAAGTTAATCTTTAGAACCAAAAAAAAAGCTATTAATTACACAATATACACGTTATATTTGTTTATCGCCTTAAATCACAATATACGTAATTTCTGTTATTAATATGCAATCTGTAATAAGTATATATTTTAATTTTAATAATTTATAATTATACCTGGTTTGAATGACGCGCCAACAGCGACCAATGAGGGTCGCTGCGCCAGGCAAGCGCAGTAGCTCAACATGCCAAAGTTGAGATCAATAGATACTTAGATCGTTTAAAATACGTTCATGGCAATATAAAAAAGCCCGAAAAATATGTTTTAAATGTTTAGAAAAATAATTATTGTTAAAACAATTGAAGATTATTTGAAAATAAGATCATATATTTTTCATGATTTTATGAGGAGAAAATTGTTTGAACAAATAAAAATTGTTTAAATCATGTAAAAATAACTTAAGCAAGGAGTTCTACTCTCAGTCATTTTATTTTTTTTATTTTTCATAATTAATCACACAAAAAAATAAAAAGTCGAAGAATTACATCTTATTAATGTTGAATAATTTTCTTGATTAGAAGTTCAAACAATATGAACTTCAGAAGTGAAACAGGTAGCTGAATTTATAGCAAAAAATGTCATGATTGCATTTTTAGTTAAAAAACTTCAGTTTTAAATGAAAACTTAATTTAAAAATAGAGGTAGGGCTTTCGTTTCCGCTGAGAATATTAGGAGTAGGAGTTATGTAAAAATTTTTGTTTGATGCTGGCTTTTGAAGACTCTCAAACCCTTAAAAGGGAGAAAGTATAATGTATAGATACATCCATTTTTCAACAAACACTAGAATTTTTATTTTGAAATAATAGAGGTCAATTTTCAAATAAAAACAAAATAGTTAAATTTTCATTTCAAGAAATTAATTTTTACAAACAAATGATGGATTTTTAAGCAAATACATACTTTTTTGTATACTTGTATATTTAAATTCAACTGTTTTGTTTTCAAGCTTAACAATTTTCTTAAAAATTGTAATTAAAAAAATTTATTTAATTAATTTAAAAAATTAAAAAATTAAGAATTTTCTTAAATAATATTTTTGATTGAAAATAAATCTTTTTTAATGAAAAATTTGAATATTTCATGTTTTGTTAAGATTCAATCTTTTCTTAATTGAAAATTCGTACGTTTTATTGAAAACTGAACCTTTTTTGTTAAAATTTGTTTTATGTCGGATGAAGATTAATCTTTTTAACAGAGAATTTAATTTTTCTTTTTGGAAATGATTTCTTTTCCTTAAAAATGAATGTACTTTTCAAATTCATTTTTTGTTTTGAAAATCATCGTTTTAATTGAAAATCAATTTGTTTATTAAAAAAGTGAATTATTTAGTCGAAAATTGTTTTTTATAAAGAATAAGTTTTTAACTGTAAATTTAAGAAGTCCATTTTTGGTTGACAATAGATCTTTTTTAGATAGAAATTAATCATTTCAGTTGACAATGAAATTTTTCAACTAAAATTTAATTCTATTTTTAATTAAAAATTAATCTTTTTTTAGTTAAAAATGCACTTTATTGTTAGAAAATTAATCATCTTAAATAAAAAATGCACTACTAGGTTGATAGTTGAACTATTTTATTTAAAATTCGATTATGTTGTTTGAAAAACTCAATATTTTTTTTAAGATATAATTTTTTTTAACTTATAAAAAGAGAGTCTCTGAAGAGAGTCAGAGGCCTATAGATTAATTAATTTCAACACCAAAATGACCTTAATTCTTTGATTAGAACGTCTACCCTGTTTAAGTAATCAATCAAGTGTTATTTTTAGAGATATAACGGAATTGGATAGACTTTGGGTGATTCTAAGGGTGTTAAGTTATTTTTTAAAATCCAATGAATTTTAAGATATTTCATTCCAAAATGCATTTTTAAATAGTTTGTTCTTAATCTGGTAACCGTCCAGGTCTTCGTTATTAATGTCTTTGTGAAATAGTATTAATCTATCCGAAATATTTCAAATAGTTTACAAGTATTTGCTAATATTTTTTAAATAATTTAAATTTTCGAAAATCATTAAAATCTTTTTAAATCTTTCAAATCTGTCTGAAATTTTTATAAAATCTTTTAAATCTTTGAAATGTTTCGGAAATAATTGAAATCATTTTAGAATATTTAAAAAAAAATGTTGAAATCTTTAAAAAATCATTATAGTCGTTGCAACCTTTTATATCTATATAAAATCTTTCCGGAACCTTTCAAATCTTTGTGATATATTTGGAAAATTATTGCAATGCTTGTAAAATCTTTGCGAAATATTTCAAATGTTTTATAAAATTTGGTCATATTTTTTAAATAATTGAAATCTTCGACAAATCATTGAACTTTTCCTGAACTCTTTTATATCTATCCGAAATATTCGAAATCTTTGTGAAAATCTTTAAATCTTTGTGAAAATGTTTAAATCTTTGAAAAATCGGTATTCGGTATATTTTTTAAATTGTTGAAATCTTTAGAAATCATTAAAGCCTTTGTGAAATCTTTTAAAACGATCCGATTTTTTTGCAAAACATTTGAAATCTTTAGAAAACTATTGAATCTTTGTAAATTATTAAAAATATTTTTTAAATATTTGAAAACTTGTATATCTTTTGGAAATCATTGAAATATTTCTGAAATCCTTGGAAACATTTGCAAAGAAACCTTTGAAATTTTTTAAAAATTTTTGAAAAATTTAGTTATATTTCTGAAATTATTAAAATCCTTGGGAAAGCATTGATGTCTTTGTAAACTCTTTTTAATCTATCGAAAATCTTTGCGAAATATTTTAAATCTTGCCGAAATATTTCAAATCTTTGAAAAATCATTGAAATCTTTCAGAAATATTTATATACTGTGGAATCTTTCAAAAATCATCATTTTATTATCAGTTGCCTATTTTTCAATTTTCTCTGAATTCACCGTTAGGGTCGCTTTTTTTGATTTATATCTACACTGTCATTAAATCTAGTGGTTTCTGCGACAAAGTGAGTTTTAAGGAAAATGAAATTTCGGACCAGAAAAAACCTACCCGTCGCGCCGGTAAGCCCGGATGGTTACTCTTGACGTACTAGTTTTGAATAGTACAATTATTCGAATTTAATATTTATTATAAACATTGGTTAGAAAATTCTAAAACAGTAATTTCCTTATCTTAAAATAATATTATGGAGTGACATGTAAAAAATAATTTTATTTTAATAAAAGATATTATAGATTTTGTGTTGAGAGAGAGAAAACTTTTTTTATCACAATGACTAATCTTGTTTCCGTCGAGTTTTTAAATTTATTTCTTCTCTATCCCCAACATTGTGACCAAAAATAAAATCACTAAATTACCAAAAGTAAATCAAGAATACTGTGTTTTCTGAAGTCAGAATTGATAACATTATTTTGCAATAAAATCACGTTATCTTTTCGTCTATCACTCAAAATTTCTATTCGAGGATTAGGAAATTAGTTTTTATTCATTTCCCAATCACTATTCTTTATAAATATTAAATTGGAATATTTAAATAATTTAAAATGCGCGCGCTGATAGTAACCAATCGGGTTTCTGACGCGACGCACGCGCAGTACAAAAAGTTCCCAAAATTAGGAGCACTGTTGTACTTGGGGATCTACAGCCAACTTCAATTCAGTTTGAAAAATTGCATCGTGTTCGGATAATCCGGTAGAATGAAAGAATCGTATATTACCTCAACATATTTGGGATCTTGCTTATACTCTGTAAACGCCAAATATCGAATTCACCGTACACTCGCTGTAAAAAATAGTGTTGAAAACTAAATTACTAAACCGCAAGTTACTAAAATGGGAGTTTGGCGTACTTCGTGTATGTAATGTTTGCGCAGAGTAAGATCTTCTACCGTCAGTTTTGCGGCGGGAATATAATATACCTGTAAAGTTTTTTAGCTTTTAAATCTTCCCGTACCCAGAGCCCTAATAAAGTACCATATTGTCGCTAAAAAGTCTCACAGGCATCAAACCTCTCAATTTGCGCACACTTCAAAACAATAATAAAGTAGCTATTTTTATTAATTTGTTGAAAAAGTATCGCATGAAACCAGACGTGTGAAGACGACTATTTCACAAGTGTGATGTTTGTGACACTAGTAAAATAATCAACTTTCGCACTTGTTACATAATACAATATTGTGCAGAAACATACCTGAAGGGCACAAATCCTGGTAGCAATCGAATACCTTTTTAAAATACCAGCTGTATTTACCCTTTCGACGTACACAAACTTCCTTTCCCATCCTGCGTACCTATAAAAAAGTATTTAGTATCTTGCTGAATTAAAAAATTAAACCTGACTGCGGATTAGGCTCGGGCGAAAAAACAATACTTTATTTAATGGGCGTATAAAACTGAGGTTTTCAGTCGTAGAGAATATTTTCAGAAGGAGCAATCGGAAAGACGTAGGTGAACCAGGGGCGCAGTCGTTGATGAGCCGATGATGCCGGGGCAAAATGAACAAAATTCTAGCCTCGATCCAATTTCCTAGGGATTAAAAAAAGCTAAATCCATGAAAAAGAACCTACCAATTCATTTAATTACTATATTATAATTGTGACATATTAAATCCGTAAAAAATGAAATAGGCTTAAAATATAATCGAAAAAACTGAAAAAATAAGACATCGGGCCGTGAATCATGAAAAGAAAACCTAAATCTGAAAACCCGAGACCTTCAAACCCTAGGTTTCTAAACGACAGAACTTTAAAACATAGATCTACGAAACCAATTTCACAAGCTCTGCACATCTAAATGATGCGCTCATAAATCGTGCACAGTGGCACCCTAGACCTTCAATCCCTGGTTCATCGAACCTTCGAACCTAGACCCTTACAACCTAGACCCCTTAAACTCTAGGACCTTAAATCCTACGACCTCAAACCCCATAACAATATACCTTAGACCTTTAAACCATACACGCATAAGCAGTATATCCAGGAATAAACCTTACGCACTTATACAATACACTCATCAACCTTGGCACTTTACCCCTAGGCCATCAAACCAAAGATTTTTAAAGCCTAGGTGTTTACATTGTAAACGCATAAACCAAAGATCCATAAATCTTAGTCTCACAAATATCTCCCACCTGTAGAGTACTCTTATAAACCATACACAGTCTAACTCTAGATATCCAAATCTAAGATATTAAAACCCTAGACTCCTGTACCGTAAACCTTAAAATCGTAGACTCATAAATCATAAATCCGCCAACATTTGTCTCACAAAGTTTGCACACCTATACAAAAAACCTATTAACCTTGTATAGTCGAACCCTAGACCTTCAAATCCTAGACCGTCGAACCATAGATCCTCAAAACCTAAACCCTTAAACCCTAGGACCTTTAATACTAAACCTAAGTTTTTCAATCCCTAGCATTCTGAACTACAGACGCGTACACCATAGATCCACAAATCATCATCTAACAAATCTTGCATATCCAAATAATACTCCAATAAACCTTGGACAGTCTAAACCTAGATATCCGAAACTAAGATATTCAAACCCTAGGCTCCTGATTCATAAACCTTCATATCCTAGACGCATAACCCATACTTCTGCAAACCTTTGTCTCACAAACCTTGCACACTTATACAGTACACTTATAAACTTGGGACAGTCGAACCCTAAATCTCCAAACCCTAAACCGTAGAAACCTAGATCCTCAAAACCTACACCCTTAAGCCCTAGGACCTTAAATCCTACAATCTGAAATTCTAAACCAATATATCTTAGACCTTTAAACCATTTACGCATAAAAAATATATTGACAAACAAACCCTACATACCTATACAATATACTCATCAACCTTAGGCACTGGAACCGCAGACCCTCAAACCAAAGGGTTTTAAATCCTAGGTTTTTTCACCATAAACGCATAAACCAAAAATCCATAAATCTTAGTCTCAAAAATATCTCACACCTATACAGTATACTTATAAACCTTAGCAGGTCGAACCTGAACCATCAAACCTAATATTTTCGAACGCTAGGTTCCTAAATAATGGACCTTTAAATCATAGACGCATGCACTATATATCCCCAAATTCTAGTGATAAATGCTTTGCACATCTGAGCAATACACAAATAAACCTTGGACAGTCTAACCCTGTATAATCTGACATAAGATTTTCAAACACTAGGCTCCTCAACTCCTCCTAAAACAACAATGATAAAAAACAGATCATAATAGTGATAAAAAATCAAAATAAATAATAAACCGAAAGCAGTTTATACAAATTATAGAAAATTGACAAAAAATTATGAATCTTTAAGAAAAAAAACTTTTTGAAGAGTGCTAACTTTACTCGATGGAGAGGATTACATATTTTATCATGATAATCGATAACTAAAGGAAATCAACTATACACATCATGGATTTTAAAGTTCATGAGGTAAGACTTTAAGGATTAACTGTTTTAAAACAGGAATTCACAAAACCTAGGCGATAAGGAGTTTTCATTTTACGACCATGACCATAAAGTTATTATATTTAATATACAAAAGTATACGGTTGAAAGATGCAGCGTTAAAAAACATAGTCAAAGAGTCTTGGATTTGCTGTTCTTGAGTTTGAAGTCTGCATGTTAAGGTTTACGGACCTAATATTTGTGTGCAAACAGTTTGTGAGTCTATGATATGAATTTTGGAATTTCTGCTTGTACAGTTTCAGGGTGTAGGGTTTGAGCACCTAGTGTAAGAAAATCGCAGGTTTGATAGTCTAGGGTTTGACTTTCCAAGGTTTATAAGTGTACTGTATAGACGTGCAAGTTTTGTGAGAATAAGGTTTGTGGATCTATGGTTTACAGGTCTATGGTTTAGGAACCTAGGGTTTGAGAATCTTAAATTTAAAGATCTGGGTTCGACTTTCTAAGCTTTATGAATATACTGTATAGATGTGCAAGATTTATAAGACTGAGGTTTGCGGATCTGTGGTTAAAGGTTCATGGTTTAGAAGCCTAGTCTTTGAAAATGCTAGGTTTGATTTTCTATGGCTAGACTGCCAAATATTTATTTATGTATTTTTAGATGTGCAAAGTTGGCGAGACTAGGATTTGGGGATCTATGGTTTATGTATCTATAGTTCAAAGGTCGATAATGTAGGAACCTATGTTTTGAAAATCTTACATTTGATGGTCTAGGGTTCGAGTGCTTAAGGCTGATGAGTGTATTGTACAAGTGTATAGGGGATGTTTTACAATATACGGTTTATGCGTCTATGATCTAAAGGTCTAAGCTATATTTGTTTAGGGTTTTAGTTATTAGGATGTAAGGTCCTAGGATTTAAGGTCCTGGGTTTGACGGTGATCATTTTTTCGTTGCTGAAATCCCATTAGAGCGATGAACGCAATCGACTTTCAGTGAAAACTGTTTGCGACATATTTCCCTTCATCTTTGCACGCAATTCAGTTTACGTATTGTGAAACGAAATTAAGTCGATGACCTTTTTTTTTAGAGCTTTCTTAAACGTCCTGGATTTGAACCTGACCCATCTGTTAACAGTACCTAATCTTTAATTCACTGCTCCAAAATGGGCTGAAGTAAATAAAGGTTGGCTGCAGCAATTTAGCCTGACCGCGCTATCTGGTGGTACAAACAAGCAATATCACGCAATAGCAGTTTATGTGCATTCACGTCTTTCAGTTCTGGTCCAGTGTTATGTGTTTTTTCTTTTCCATCTAGTTAGTTTTTTGCATCCAACTTTTTCGGGATCAAGATATAATAACAAATATTGTACCTGGCAAGTGCAAGTGCAAGTGGCGGAAAGTATGAAATGGCCGTCCGGTGGCGACGACGCACGCGCATTTCAAAAGTGCCCGTACCAAACCGTATCAGCGGGCAGGAATGTCTTATTTTTGTCTGCTGATATGGGCGGAAATGCGCTAACGAAACTCTTACCTTAACAATCTTCATTGCTCCAAAAGTCCACATCAGACATTTAAAATCATTCAACGCCTTGTTTATCGTGAACTAGGACAAAAAATATCTATTCTCTCGAATGGAAAACGGGATTTCGGTTTATATTCCAAGATTAGAAGAATCCGCAGTCATATTTAATGTATCAATATTTATGGGAAAAATAATTGTTTTTCAATGTTTAAAATATCGTATAAAATTATGTTTACTTACCTCGCATAAAGCTGTACATTTCACCAGGTTCCAGTAATACTGCAGGAAATATAGTTTTAATTAGAAGAAGTACTTTTCATCAAATTGTGTACTGCATGACAAAATTAAATTGAAAATATTCCGAATGATTCTGTAGTGGTCGAGCATTTTTAATATAAGATACATAATTTTATGTATTATTCTTGTGATAAATTAATTCTTACAAAATTGCACTTTGAATGGAATCTAGGTGTTTACATTTCTGTTATTGAATATACCCCTTCTAGTTGAAATGCGCATACTCTTTTTTATTTTGAAACAAAAATCAATTAGTCAAACATTTTGTCTTAGAAAATTGATTTGCGATTTATTCTTGACTTCCATCCCAGCTCGATACTTTTATAAACTAAACTTTTGGGAAACCACAAGTGACTTTTGATCTTTTAAGATGAAACGTGTTCCACCAGTTCTACCAGATAACATTTCTGCAAAGTACTTTGCGTGTATGATCACCACTCCACTGACACCAAAAACTATATGTTCAGAAAAATATGGCTTACCACTATCTTGTTCTCGGGAGATTGAGTATCCTAAATGTTAAAAATAAAAATAGCTTTTAGTATATATTAATGAAAACAAATAATAATGTACAGACATTGTCTTGAGTGAAGTAATGACTTACCACTGCAAGGACAAAGTTGGCTGAGAAGGCTGCTATGGCTTTAACAGTAAAACAAAAGGATTTTTATTTATGTATTCCTAATTAACTTTCGTACTGACAAGAAAAACCTACATTCTTAAAAATGTTATTTGAAGTTATAACACTGCCAGAAACAGGCCGATGGCAAACTTTTAACATGGGTATGGACCGCGTTGAATTTAAACAGAATTTCGCAAGGTTGTAGGTTATATTATAACCAACAAATTTTCTTAATTACAAATGAATAGTTTTATCCAAACTAAAAATATATAAGCATTCAAATAAATTAATAATTATTTCATTTAGTGAAAAAGTGATTACGTGAATGAATGGTGCTATTGGTTGAAAGAATTGAAAGATTTATGTTTAATTATTAATTCCATGAGTGAGATGTTTAAATTATGGGTTTAAATACGGGGCCTCGAAGGTCCCAAGGCCCGCAAATAAGAATTTTTGAATAAATTTTTTGCTTATTTTCCTGAAAAGTTGCCCCCCCCCCAAGAAATCTGTATGCAGGGCCCCCTAACGGCAAGCTACCACACTGTTGTCAGCCCAGTTTGCATAAAGTTTAGCGACGTCTTCACGACATCGTTACGACATCCTTAAGACAACTTTACGACATCATATATCCATGTCGTTAAGATGTCTTAACGATATCGTAAATAAGTCGTATGTCGCAAAGATGTCGTAAAGACGTCACCAAATATCGTGCCCACTGGAAAGCCAGAGTCATTAAGTTACAGATTCAAAATTTGGTTTGATTTTTCAAGTTAAAGAATCCAAGGTTATATTATACATAATTATTATAACATTATATAATTATTAAGATCTAAAATTATATTTAAACAATTATTACCATTTTTGTTAATAAGGAACATTTTTTGGTATTTTTTAGCAGATAACTGAATGGTAAACACAAATCTATTTTCAATTTTTTACCTCACTTTTTATATTTTTTTGTCGCATTTTTACTTAACAAGTTTATATTTTGATCTAAAAAATTTATATTTTATATCAATTTTTACAATTTTTCATATAACAATGAGAAAAGGAGAATTAGGATTCACAATCTTTCTTGTGTTTGATATAATGTGGAACTTTTTATGTTAGAGACTCTTTGATGGAACCTGAATTATCATCAGAGTTTAGTTACTATAGAACAGTGTAGATGGTATTCCACATTCTGTAAAATTATAAACAAAAACTACCAATCAATTTAACTCTTCAAATAACAGAAAATACTTGACGACATTTTTCACTAGATAAAAAATAAATTTAAAAATATTTTAATTATATTTTTCTGAAAAAAGATCTTCTAACTTCCCTGCACTGGAAATCGAACCACAGAACTTCCGATTTCCGCACAGTGAGAAAAAAATCACTTTTTTTGTTCAAAATAAAGTACAGACCACTAATATTGACCGATTTGGATACACAAATTTAAAGAAAAAAATCTTATAAGATTTTTAAGAGAGTTGTCGGATCTGAATTTCATATCAGACTTTCGATGTCATTTTTTTTAATTAGGAAATTTATGCTTATTTTAGAAAAATTCTTAATTTGTTCATTAATTTTACGATTTCTTTAAATAAATTTCATAAACAAATGCATAGATTAGGCATTTGTCGAAAGAAAAATTTTGTTTTGTCGAAAACAACATTTTCAATTACGAACTTTTCTGATTTTCTGATTTTTTGAAAGGAATTTGACAAACAAATACATTGTTCGAGCATCTGTGGACGAAAAAATGCAAATTTTTTCGATATCAATCATTTTAATTGGGAACTTCATGATAATGTGAGCAAAGTTCATAACAAGTTGATACATTTATTTGTACTTTAAACAGGTTTAATAAAACAAATGAATTATCATAATGCTGCAGCCTGATTAAAAGAATGAAAGCAATCAGAAACTGAAACTGAAAGGACTGAAATAAAAAAAATTTTAGTGAAAAAATGCACTTGACAGATGCCCGAATAATGCATTTGTTTACTAATTTTTTTTTTTAATAAAAGAACTTATAAGATAATGATGATTTTTTCTGAAATTATAATATGCATTTGTTTATTAAATCAGCTTTTGAAAAATCATAATATTTATCAACTATTCATGAATGCAGCTGCATTTATTGTGAAATCGCAAGTAAAAAGTCTAACAGCGAAAAAATCTTTTCTTTGACATATGCCCCAATAATGCGTTTGTTTATTAAAATTGTTGAAACATATAATTAAATTGTTTATTAAATTATGAGTTTCATCTAAAATTATCTCGAATTTCTTAATTTCAAAAGTTCTCGTCGTGAAATTTATTAACTAGTTATGAATGTTGCTGAAATTAGCATGAAGTTCCCAAATAAAGAACTGGCAATGAAAAAACCGAATTTCTCTGCCGAAAAATGCCCGAATAATGCATTTGTTTATTAAATTTTGGAAAAATCATAAGATTAATCAACAAATTATCAATGTTTCTGAAATTTTCATAAAGTTTCGAATTTTAAAAAAATGACATCGAAGTAATCAAATTTACTGTCAAAAAATGCCTGATTAATGCACTTGTTTATTAAGTTGGTTTATAATATTAACAATAATAATCTCAAGAAGAACTTCCTTTGCCACTATATTGTTTTCATTTAATTTTCTTGCAATGCAATTTCAAAAAACTTTAAATTATGAAAAATCTTAGGAAGAAATTCTTTAAAAAATAATTTGTTTATATTTTTTGTTGCTTATTATATAAAATTATAATATCTTTAACTAATGTTACTCTATGAAACTTATGCGATTTCAACAATTTCCATGTTATTGACGAGCACCTAGAATGTCAAATAAAAAAAATAGCATTTTTTTCGTCACTTTTCTTTATTTATAAAAGCTTATTTATTAAGTTATTAGAGAGATAGAGAGAAAAATCCTTTTCAGAAATATACGATATCTCAAGCTAGGTGTTACATTTTTGATACGAGTAATTTAAGGGAAATCTGCATTATCAGAAGATTACGTGTAGTAACTATTCATCAGAATAGATTTTACTACACAATCTGTGGAAATAGAAATCAAAACTATCGATTAATTTAATTCTTTAAAAACAGAAAAAAATTAACGTGATTTTTTACTAGACGAAAAACAAATTTTTTCGACGGCTCTGTCCGGATGAGGAAATTGAAAGTCGAAAAATGGAAATAACGGATTTATTCAACAACTGAATCCTATCGTCTGAAGTATGGAATTTTAACATCTCACTCATTGTATCAATCATTAATAATTATAACGCGCAGCCGAATAAAATCCCTTACTAACATGTTTTTATCTAACTATTATAAGGGTCTCACATAATTGTAACAGATTCATGTTTAAAAAGTAGGTATTTGGTATGATCAAATATGATTTTAAATCAAGAAAATATTTTTTTAAACCGAATTCATGTTCTTAGGCTCAAAGAAAGCCATATTATTTTTATTCATATAGAGGTGAATTACATCATTCAAATGCAGTGTTAAAATTACTTAAAAGAAACTATAGGTTCTTAACTTCCATGAAATGATTTCTTTCATATAATCATTTTCATATTCATTTCAAATAAATATTTTGTTGATACAATTAAATATAAACAATTAGAAGATTACTTTGAGGCAAGGCCTGAATTTTGGCTCTAAACAATATTTACTCAGCTCAAGTGGAGAAATATTTTGGATGCATAGGCTTATACAAGGGCAATTCAATTTATTTTGAATACAAAACATGCAACAAAGTTGTTAACATATTAATTTATTTAAAGAACAATGCAATCCAATAAAAAAAGTTGTTCGATTGTTTTAAAAAATTTAATAGTTAAAGAACAAACATAAACATGTCCGTCTTTGAAAATATATTTTTTGCAATTTTAGTGATTATAATTTATATTAATATATTTATAGAAGAACCTCGATTATCCGGCCTTCGATTATCCGAGGCTCCGCGTTATCCGAGGCAACGGGACTCATCCAAGCACTGCGCATTAACCGATGTGTATGCTCGGATAATACAGAGAATTATTAATAAAAAAGATATTGCAGCTAAAAAACGATTGATCAGATTAAAACAGTGCTCTCTTACCGACTTCCTTGAGCCACGTTTGTTGTCATGTTTATACCATAAAGATAAATCCACATTCGTAAGTTGTTTACTTTCATTTGCTAAATGTTTATATTAATTTTTCTATTTAAAATATCTCAAAAATAGATAACTCTGCCGAATGTTGTACTTCTTCCGTATTATGCGAGTTTTCACTTATCCGAGGTATCTCCTTCCCTCATTACCTCGGATAATTGAGGTTCTACGGTATTTTTATTTTCGCGCAGTAGAAAAAAGAAATTTAAGCAAAAGAAACTAACCAGTGCTTAAGAAGACCAAAAAAATCCACAAATCCATTACTATAGCGAAACCATATAGTCTGCGCACCTGGTACAATATGTTCTTAGTTACTCGGTACAAATGAAGAATTTTACCAAAATATTTTTTTTAACGAATCGTGTATCAAGTTATTCAAAAAATATATTGCTACACTTGGAGACTATTTTTATTGGTCATAAATCACTTCACTCTCTTTACCAAGAGAAATATATCTTGCAAGTGAATAATTTATTACTTGAGTGAAACAATTACTTTATTCGAGTGAAGAGATGTTCGATTAGAACAACAGTATCAATCCAAAATATTTGTTTCACACAATTATGAATTACTTATTTTAAATAAAATGTTTTTTTATATATAAATTAAAACATTCAGCAAATAAAAGTCAACAACTTACGAATGTGGAGTTATCTTTATTAAGTTATTAATTAATTAATAATTGCTAACTACTGCGCGAATTCAGAATTAGGCCTATCAGCTTCATCTGTTTTATTATTGATTCTCCGTATTATCCGAGCATACACCTCGGTTACTGCGGAGTGCTTGGATGTGTCTCGTTGCCTCGGATAACGCGGATCCTCGGATAATGCGGTGCCTCGGATAATCGAGGTTCTACTGTATCTCAACAAAAAAAAATTAAATAAAGAGGCCCAGAAAGCAGGGCTACGATATAAATTTGTTGTTATATTTCAGAATTTCATTTAGATATCTGCTTTAGATTAGAAATAACAAGGTTACAAATAAAAATTATCAGAGTTCATAAATCAGAATTTAATCATTTAAAGTAATATTCAACTTATTTACTATTCCGTTTATTATTTTTAATGATGTCTCGTCAAAT
The DNA here is from genome assembly GCF_010883055.1 of Belonocnema kinseyi. Lineage (NCBI taxonomy): Eukaryota > Metazoa > Arthropoda > Insecta > Hymenoptera > Cynipidae > Belonocnema > Belonocnema kinseyi. Next base: position 130,257,488 of record NC_046657.1, on the reverse strand, counting down.
AATCTTTATTGCGTGTTACAAAACAAGCTCGTAATGAATGCGAAGTTCATGAAAACTAATTCTTGAATAAATTCTCCTCAAAGGGATTATATTTTTTTATGTGCGATTGCTTACCTATTAAGAAAACGAATATTACTTTTTCCGTCATTTTAAAAGCTCAGCTTCAAGACCATGCTTTTCGAACTAAGATTTTTTTCAAAAAGGAAACTTTCCAACTAAGGATATTTAGCTATAAACTAAATGCTTAGGGAATGATAATTGTCGATATTTTGATTTCCTTATTATTTAGCATTTTCGTAACATAAGGAGTAATTTATCAAGGTTCGCGCTAATAGAAATAATATCAAGATCTCGCAATATATAATTTATTATTTAAAAACACATGAACGGTACGGATTATAGGCCCTCTCTAAGATCCCCCCCCCCCCCCCCCCCCCCCCCCCCCCCCCCCCCCCCCCCCGAACTCTTGCAATGAACCATCAAGAAATAGAAAATGAGACCATAAATTAAGTTTGTATATTTAGTTTAAGTAATAATTTGTAAAAAATTATCCGACTAAAAAATAAATGTTTAAATTATTTTAATTTTTGTTGCTCTCACTACTTCCGTACGGATGGAGATATATTTAGAACATGAAAAATCAAATAAAGTGTCCGCGGTCTAAACCTGTTAATAGAAATCTAATCTTTTTTGTAGGAAATTTATCTGTTGGGTTAAAAATGTTGAAATTTTATAAAGTTTTTAATTTATTTTCTTGAAACTTTATTCCTCTAACTAAAAATTACCCTTTTACATCTTTGTTGAAAGTTAATCTTTTTTAGTTAAAAAATCATCTATATTTTGAAGACTTTTTTTTTAATTTACCTTGTGTTTATTGAAAATTCAACTATAAGGTTGAAAGATCAATTAATAATTAAAATGTTTAGTTTTACCCATTAGTTTAACCATTCCATTTTTGATTAAAATTTTTTAATATACATTTAATCTTTTGGTTGTAAATTCATCTGGTTGGTTGAAAATTTAACTGTTTGTTAAAAATTTATTTGATTTAGTTTAAAAAAAAATTATTTCTGAATTAAAATTGAATATTCTATTTATTGTAAAAAATTTATATTGTTTTAGTAGAAAATAAATTAGTTTCTTGAAAATTGTTCTTTTTTGGTGCAAAATTCATCTTCAGGGTTGAAAATTCAAGTGTTTTGACTGTAGGAGAGGTGAAATAATTCTTGAATTTATTTAAAAATGAAGGTTTATATCTTCCATTGAGAATTTAACTATTTTGTTGAAAACTAATTCTTTTGCTCAAAATTCATATTTTTTTTTTGTTGAAAATTCTATTTCTGTGGAGGAAATTCGTTTTTTGGCTTGAATGATTAACAATTTAGGTGATCGTTTTTTTCTGTAATGTTTGAAAAACTTTTATGGATTGAAAATTCTTCTATTTGGTTTTAAAATTAATTTTTTTGCAACAAAATTGTATCTCTTTTAGTTTGAAAATAAACTATAATTTCTTCTTGAAAATTTAATTTCTTTGTTCTAAATTCCAGACATATGTTAAAAAGTTACCTTTTATAGTAACCAAGTCTTTTAACAAACCTGTTGAATTTTGCACCAGAAAGTTGCATTTTTATCCAAGAAAAATGTAATTTTTACAAAACTAAACCAAATCTTAATATAAAGTCAAATTTCAAAAAAAAAACTTGAATTTTCATCCAAAAAAGATTTCAGTTGATTTTTCGGTACAAAAATAGGAATTATTAATAGAAAGTAAATTTCCTACGCAGTAGTTACTTTTTAACAAAACACTTGAAAAAAAAACGGTAATAGCTACACTGAATGGGGGAAGCCAGATGCAAGGCAGTTGGAGAAAGAAAAGAGGAGGAGAAAGAAAAAAGAAAACGGGAGCCTGGGAGTTAGATAAATTGAAAGAGTTTAAAGAAAAATTGAAAAGGAGAAGATTAGGGTTTTAGAAAAGTATGGAGTAGACTTATTAATGGAAAGATGGAAAGGATCGATTGAGAATGTAAGGGGTGAGATAGGTACACAAACAGAAAGAGAAGGGAAGAAGATAGGCTGGTGGGACCAGGAATGTAAGGAGAGTTAAAAGAGAATGAGAAAGTGTGTAAGTAATGGAGAATAGGGGAAATACAGAAGGGAGAGTACAATAGGAGAAAACTGGAACATGAGAGGATGCTAAAAAGGAAAAAGCAAAGGGGAAATGAAAAGTACATGGAAGAAGTAGAAAAAGCGATCGAAGAAGGTAGAGTTTGGGATATGATAAATAAGGAAAGAGGAGGAAAGAAGAGCGTGAATAAAGAACTAGAAATGGGTGAGTAGGCAGACTATTTCAAGGGTCTGTTAGGGGGAGAACAAAATAGGATAATAAGGGAAAATAGAAAGTTAGTAGAAGGAGAAAGGGAGGTAGGGAATAGAATAACAATAGAAGAAGTAGAAGCGGCAGTAAATAGATTAAAAGGGAACAAGGCTACAGGAGAAGATGGGTTGAAGAATGGCACTCTCATGCCAGTTGGCTACAGAACATATGCAGAAATTTTACGAAAAAGGTTAGAGTGTCAGATAGAGGAAAGAGAAAGTATTCCACATAATCAGACGGGTTTTAGAAAAGGGATGGGAACCGTAGACAACATTTAAATACTGAACTGCTTGGTTAAAAAAAATCTAGGGAGAAAGAGAGGGAAATTAATCGCGTTATTCGTGGACTTTAAAGCAGATTTTGATTCAGTAAATATAAAAGTATTTGGTGGGCAATGCAAGCGAGGGGAATAGAAGGAAGGATACTGGATAGTATAAAAGAAATTTTTACTGAAACCAGGATTAGGGTGAAGATAAGAAAGGAAAAAGGAGAGTTATTCTGGATAGAAAGAGGTCTCAGGCAAGGGTGCCCTTTGAGTTCACAGCTATTTAATATGCCGTTGGCAGACCTAGAGGAGAAGCTAAAGAAAAAAGGAAAAGGGGGGACGGTATTGGGTAACAGCTAAATATATTCTCTGGCTTATGCGGAGGGGATGTGTTTCAGGCTTAGAAACACCGTAATATATTACATTTGGAAGATAAACTGACAAACAGTGGAAAGGTTGGAGGAGTGTTGTCACTTTGGTTTTTGGTTTGAGGCAGGAGGGGAAAATGAGCTCGAGGTGAGAAAAAGAATTGAATGTGCAAGTAAAGTAATAGGCCAAGTATGGGGCATAGGAAATAGAAGGTTTAAGGACGATTGGAGAATGAGGGTCTAGATGTTTGATGCGTTGGTTTGGGCCGTGTTATTTTATGGAGTGGAGATCTGGGGATGGAAGCAACACATGAAAGTAGAGAGCATACATGAGCGATTTCTGAGGTGGTTTCTGAAGAAGAATTGAAAAATATGAGAATGGTTTGTAAGACACGAGAAGGGGTCATTGTATGGAAGGACATAGAGTTAGAGCTATTAATTAAACAAGGAGAAGAGAGATGGACAAACATTATAGATTCAAGGTAAAATAGATGGTATTTGATAGTCAAAGGGTTGATGTAACCAGAATATCTGCAAAAAATAAAAAAAGAAGACAAATGTAGTAGGGTGATACGGTTTAGAATGAAAGAGGGAGTGAGAGCTTGTTGATATTGGATGGATGAAGAGGAGAATCCATGTAGACTATGCGAATACGATTTGGAGTCATGAGCACATATTTTAGGGAGGTGCAGAGGAGGGGAAGAGGGGCAGTTGAGTGTCGATGAGCGTGTAAGATGGATTTTTGATGGGAATGGATAGGGAGTAATGTAGATGAAGAAATTGGAAGAAGTAAGGGAAAGCATGGAAATAGGGCAGAGCCAAACGATCCTAAAAAAGAAAATTAAAAAGCAAAAGATAAATTCAAAATCGTGGTAAATTTTTGTTTTTTATGGTAAGAGGAAACGGAAGCCCTGGAAAATCTCTTATCACTAGAATTATTAGTATTATTATTAGTATTTCAACCAAATCAAATTTATTTTTAACGAAATAGTTAAATTTTCAACCAAAGAGATAAATTTACGATCAAAAAGATTAAATATCTATTTTAAAAAATCATAACAAAATCGAATGGTTAAACTTTTAGTCAATAACACTAATTTTCAATTAAAAAATCTAATATTTAATCAAAGAAATAAAATGTTAGCCAAAAAGAATAATATTGCAACAAAATAACATAATTTTTAACAAAATACATGAATTTAAACTAAATATTTTTATTTTCAAATGAACTTTCCACCTTACAGTTAAATTTTAAATCAAACAAGGGTAAGTTTCTCCCAGAAAAGAGAAGTCTTCAAAATACAGATGAATTTTTCACTATAAAAGATCAACTTTCAACAAAAAATACAATTGGGTAATTTTTCAGTTAAAGGAATAAGTTTTTAGGAAAATAAAATAAAACTTAATGGAATTCTTAAATTTTCAACCCAACACATAAATTACCTATAAAAAAGATTAAACGCATATAAAAAAATTTCGTAAAAAATAAAGTTAAATTTTTAGCTTAGAAAATTAATTTTCACTTGAAATAAAAGTAATTTCCAGACGAATAAATAAATTTTTAACCACAAAAATTAATTTATTACACAAGAAAGACCAGATTTGCTCGAAATATATCAATTTTCTATTAAAAAAGATAAATTTACAGAAAAAATTGAATAGATTAATTTTCATTTTAAGAAATAACTTTTCAAGCAAATAAAATAAATTTCCAATGAAATAGTTAGATGGAAGTTAGAGGAAGTTAGAGGAATGTGCAGTTTTGATTTAATCGTGAAAACAAAATCTAAAAATGTTTTAAATAAAATTCTTGTAAAACGACACAAGAGACACAAAAGTGAATAGACAAAAGTTGTTCAACCGAAAATGGACTTCAAATTTGTTATAAACTCTTCCTAGAAAAATATAATAAAAATAAAGATAAATGACATTTGTTTATAAGAAAAAATATTTTACTATCTGCTTTGTATCAAAGTATTTTAACGTATAGACTAAATTTAAAAAAAATGTTAGCAAGTTTTATAACTAAATCATTGTATGTAGCTTTGTTATAAATAACTTAATTTAACAAATAGAAAATTCTTATCTTTTCTTGCAGAAAGAAATTCTTTCTCACTTCATATGTATTGCAAAAGTTTATTAAACTTATTCCACAAAAAATATTTTTAACATTTAACGTTTCTCCTTGCTATAAATAATTTATATGGACAAGTAGAAAACTTGCATTTTTCCACAGAAATAAATTATGTTTGATTATATACGTATCAAAATATCGCACCAAACTCATTTTTTTGCAAAATATTGTCAATATTTAATGTTTATCCTTATCGTAGATCATTTAAGTTAGAAAATAGAAAATATTCATATTTTTGTAAAATTTCTTTAAATATTGATGGTCAGGGAAATTGAAAAAAAGATAGGGAAAAATTCGAGAATTTTTAAAATAAATATTTGCGTTCACCCTGGTATAATATTCTTGTGAGTATTTAATTGCATAGAATTTATATTAATTTTTTTTCATTTGCTACCTCTTGAAGATTATATCTCTAGTTATAAATTTTATGATTTGTCTCAACATTCAATAATTTTATTAAAATGTTATCCTTTCCGGTTTAATCTGCTTTGTATGAAAATTCATCCATTATTTTTTTAGTTTGTCCTTTTTAATTTAAAAATTCATTTATATCAGTAAAAATTGCATCATTCTTGATTAACAATACAAGTTTTTGTTTGGAAACACAACAATTTTGTTGAAAAATTAAATATTTCTTTAAAAATTTACTTCTTCTTACGAATTTACATTTTGATGTTAAAAAATTAAACTGAAATCTTTTTCGGAAGAAATTTAAGTTTTTTTTTAAGTAGTCTTTTGGGTTAAAAAATGTATCTATTTTAGTAGAAATTTAATATTTCTTGAACAAAATGAAACGGTTTAACTAAAAATTAATTTTCTTCGCTTCAGGCTTCAATTATGTTATTTAAAAAAAAACATTTTTTGTTCATTAAAGGGCAATCAAAAAAATTTGATAGTTGATATCTTAAGTAAAAGTGATTTCAACTTAAATAGAAAACAGTTTACTTCAATCAAAAACGAAGAATTTTTAAACAAAATACTTGCATTTTCAAATAAAAATTGTTTAATTAATTTTTCAGTTATTTTGTTAAAAATGAAAAATAAATAAAATGTTATGTTCAGAAATTCATATTTCGATCTTAAAACGTCAATCGGAATCTTTTTTGAATAATAATCCAACTAGTTTTTTCTTTCAGTAGAAATTTAACTGTTTTAAGAGTTTCATATTTTTTTTGATAAAAATGTAAATATTTTGTAGAAAAATAAAAATTGTTGTCAAAAGTCATCCTTATTTTTAAAAATGTGTCTTTTTAGATTGTAAATTAAATGTTATGCGTAGAAATTTATTTCTTGATAAAAAAATTATATTTTTATGGTTGAAAGGAAGTTAAAATATTTTTCTTAGACAATTCAGCTATATATTTTAAAACTTTATCTTTTCCTTTGAAAATACATATGCTTTAGTAGAAATTTCATTTATTTTTTATTAATGAAAACTCCCATTTTTGTTAATAATTAATTTTTTTTGCTTGAGTAGTCTACTATTTTGCTTGAAGATTTGGTGAAATTAGTTTATTAAGAAATCGTTTTTATTTATTTATTGTTTAGAATTTACGTTTTTAGTTGAAAATTTCTCACTTTGGTTGAAAGTTCGAATATTTTTTTGGCAATTAATCTTTTTTAATTTAAAATTCAACTACTTGAATCAAAGTTAAACTACTCTGTTAATAATTAATTTTTTTGATTGAAGGCTTATGTGTTTGGCTACAAATGTAACTGTTTAGTCGAAAACTCTATTTTTTGGCCTGAAATGTATTTTTTAAATAAAAATGTAACTTGTTCTTTTTTTTAAATCGATATCTATTAATTAAGAATTCTCCTTTCTTGATAAAAAAAATCATTTTCTTGGTTTGAAATATAATGTTAGTGGGGTAAAATGCATTAATTTCATGGAAAATTAATTATTTGCTAATAAGTCATGTTTTTTGTTTAAAAATTCTATTTTTGTTGAGGAAATTCGTCTTTTGGCTTGAATATTTAGCGATTTAGATCAATTTTCTTTCTTGAGTGAGTGAGAAATCCTTATTGTTACAAAGTCATCTTTTTGGTTTTAAAATCCTCTTTTTTTGTGTACAAATTTTATCTTTTCTAATTTAAATAAAAAGTATGGCACTTTTACGTTGGAAATTTATCTTTTTAGGTTGAAATTTTAAGTATTATGTTGAAAGCTTAATTAGTTTATTTAGAATGTAAATATTTTATTAAAAAGCCTTATTTCATATTAAAAGGCATTTTTTAAACACCTTTAGGCTTTTTATTTTATTTTATTTCATTTATTAATTTTTACTATTTTTACGATTAAAATCAGAACTTTTAGTTAAAAAATCTCGCTTTTTTCTTCAAAGTTGAACCATTTCGTCAAATTAAAAAAAAATTGTTTTATTAACTGAAAGTTTAACTATTCTATGTTTCGTTAAACATGTATCTTTTTATTTGAAAGTTCAACTATCTTATTGAAAAATCATGAATTTTTTTTTAATTAATCTTTTCGGTAGATTACAATGAACTGGATTCAAGAGGATTGGGGTGGATTGGAGTCGATTGAAATGGATTGGAATGAAATGGAATGAAATTGAATGTAATGTATTGGAATGAAGTGAAATGGAATAGAGTGGATTGGAATGAATTGGATTGGGATGTATTTGAATAGAATGTATTGGATTGGGATGAATTTGATTGTATTCAATTGGATTTAATTGGATTGGTTTGATTTGCGTAGATTAGGATGGATTGGATTGTATTAAATTGAAATAAATTAGATTAGAGTGTAGTTAAGAGGAATGAATTAGACTGGAGCGGATTGGAGTCGACTGAATTGGATTGTATTGAATTGAAATTAATTGGTTTGGAGCAGAGTGCGTTAAAATGGAATGGAGTGGAATAAAATGGATTGGAATGGAGTGAATTGAAATGATTGAGAGAGAATTAGAGTGGATTGGATTGAAATAAATTAGATTTCAGTGGATTGATATGGATTGGAATGGATTTTATTAGATTGTATTGATTGTATTGGATTGTATTGAATTAGAATTAACTGAATTGGATTGTAGTGGAATAGAGTGCAATGAAAGGCATTGGAATGCATTACATTGGTTTCATTTGAGTGGATTAGGATGGATTGGATTAGATTGTATTAAATCAGAATAAATTAGATTAGATTGGAGTGTAGCTGATAAGAATGAATTGAACTAGGATGAATTGGAGTCGACTGAATTGGCTGCAATGTATTGGATTAAAATTAATTGAATTACATTGAATTCAATTGAATTACAATAAACGAGAATGGATCAAAGTGGATTGGATTGGGATAAATTATATTTGAGTGGATTGGGATGGATTGGAATGAATTGCATTAGATTGCATTGAATTGAAATGAATTGGATTGGAGTAGAGTGAAATAAAATCCCATAAAGTGGGATCGAATGGATTGGAATGGATTGGATTGGAATGGAGTTAATTGAATTTGTTTTATTTGGTGTGGATTGGGATCTATTAGATTGGATTTTATTAAATTGGAATAAAAAAGATTTGATTGGAGTGTAATGGATCGGAATAAATTGAATTCGAGTCGAATGGAGTAGATTTGAGTCGACATAATTCGATTGGAATGGATTGGGATAGATTGGATTGAAATGAATTGGATTAGAACGTATTGAATTGTAATCAATAAGATTGGATGAGAGTGGATTATATTTGCATAAATTGGATTTGAGTGGATTGAGATTGATTGAAACGGAATGTATTGGAATGCACTGTAACCAATTGGAATTAATTGGATTAAAGTGGAGTGGAATAGAATGAAATAGAATGGGTGGGAATGAACTGGATTAGAATGGAGTCGATTGGATTGGTTACATTTAAGTGGATTATGATGGATTGGATCGTATTAAGTTAGACTAAATTAAATTGGATTGGAGTGTGGTTGATAGGAATACATTGAACTGGAGCGAATTGTATTCGACTGAATTGGAGTGAAATGGATTGGGGTGTATTAGATTGGAATGAATTAGATTGGATTGAATTTAATTAAATTGAAATGAATGAGAATGGATCGAAGTGGATTTGATTGGGATACATTGGACTTTAGTGGATTGATGGTTTGGCTTGATTTGGAGTGGATTGAGATAGATTTGTTTGGATTTTATTGTAATGGAATTAATTAGATTGGACTGTATTTGATCAGAATTATATCGATTGGAGTCTAATGGAGTAGATTAGAGTCGACAGAATTAAATTGGAACGAATTGGGATAGATTGGATTAGTACGTATTGAATTAAAAATTCATAAGAGTGGACTGGAGTGGATTGGATTGGAATTAATTCGATTTGAGTGAATTGGGATGGATTAGAATGGAATTATTGGATTTGATTGTATTGCATTAAAATTAATTGGATTGGAGGGGAGTGAAATGAAGTGGAATTGAGTGGATTGAATTGGAATAGAGTGGACTGGTTTGATTAACAGGGGATTTAGATTGATTGTATTGGATTGCATTAAATTTAAATAAAATAGATTAAATTGGAGTTTATTTGATCGAAATGAATCGGATTGGTGTCGAATGAAGTAGATTTGAGTCTAATGAGTTGGATTGGAATGAATTGAATTGGAATGCGTTGGATTGGATTGTATTGAATTGGAATGAATAAGATTGAATTGGAATAGAATAAATTGGATTTGAGTGGATTCAATTGGATTGGAATGGATTAGAATGGTATGGATTGGATTGGAATCGAGTAAATTACTGCCGTCCAAACAAGAAAAGTAATAACTACATTTTGTATGAGTCCTCTAGCAACCTAACCGAAATAGGAATGACAGGGGACTCACCCAAAATGTAGTTACGACTTTTCTTGTTTGGACGAGATGTTAGATTGGAATGAATTGAATTTAATTAGATTATATGGATTTAAATCTCCATCTCTAGTTTTTATATTAGGGATATGCGACCTATTTCCGCTTGTGATCCACTGGTATGATTAAAATTTATATTTTGGTGTTAGAAAGTCAAAATGGAATCTTTTTGGGATGAAAATTCAATTTTTGTTGTTGAAACTTGGTATTTTTTGTATTTTTTCTTGAAGAATCATGTTTTTAGTTGAAAATGCATTTCTTTATAAGAAAGCAAAGCAATTCCTTTTTTTTTAAATTTTTTAAATCTAAAATTAAATATTCTGTTTGGTGTGAAAAATCATTTTTTCCAAATGAAATTTCATCTCTTTTGGCCTAAATATTAATTACAATTTTCTGATGAAAATTTAATTACTTTGCTGAAAATTCCAGTATTCTGTTAAAAAGTCATCTTTCATAAGCCAGTGGAATCAGCCGTAAAAATTGACTCAATTAACAAAAACTCCAACGGCCTTTCAAAAAATTGTATAGTAGTTGTGTCAAATATTGAGCATTAAATAGAATTTTGCACAAGTATTTGGGTCAGCAATTTGTTTCGAAAAAATAATTTTAAAAATTTTCCCCCCATTACTCCAAGAAAATTTAAAACATTTTACAAACTTAAATGAGTAATTATAAGCTCAGTATCTATCCTGTATCAAATTTGCAAAAAGTTCGTAATGCGGCAACCTTATTAATTATAAACAAATTATTATATTATTAATCACCCTCCAATACAAATTCTGAAGGTTTCGCAAAATGTTGCTTCTGCTATTTTCTATTGAGAAGAAACTATTATATGATTTGCAAAAGTAAATACATAACGCAAATTATCGGTTTTTATATTATTGCTATATTTTTTGAAATTCGACTCTTAACATTCTAGCGCAATTTGTGAAGATTGTATTTTTGGGTAGCAAATTTTAAATGTGTCGAGATGTTAAAATTCTCAAAGAAAAAAGTTGAGCGGCCGACAATAAGCTTAAAATAGCAATTAAACAAATTAGTTACTTTTATAAGCTCGCCAAAAATTAAAAACATTTTGCACATCGTACTGAGTGATAAACAACTTACCAGGTGTATACATATGAAACCGGTATTTTTTCAAGAAAAAAACACATTTATTTCAAGAGAATGATAACAAATATTTTATTCAAAGTATGCGCCC